>NC_137070.1:7254684-7269684 GCF_032717465.1 Coenobita brevimanus | reverse complement strand
CCGTTTTTGCTGCTGCTGCTTTGCTTGTTGCTGCTGCTGCTTTTGCTGCTGCTGCTTTTGCTTTTGCTGCTGCTGCTTTTGCTGCTGCTGCTGCTTTTGCTGCTGCTGCTGCTTTTGCTGCTGCTGCTTTTGCTTTTGCTGCTGCTGCTGCTTTTGCTGCTGCTGCTTTTGCTTTTGCTGCTGCTGCTGCTTTTGCTGCTGCTGCTTTTGCTTTTGCTGCTGCTGCTGCTTTTGCTGCTGCTGCTTTTGCTTTTGCTGCTGCTGCTGCGGTTGCTGCTGCTGCTTTTGCTTTGCTGCTGCTGCTGCTTTGCTGCTGCTGCTTTTGCTTTTGCTGTTGCTGCTGCTTCCGCTGCTGCTGCTTTTGCTATTGCTGCTGCTGCTGCTTTTGCTGCTGCTGCTTTTGCTTTTGCTGCTGCTGCTGCTTTTGCTGCTGCTTTTTCTGCTGCTGCTGCTGCTGCTGCTGCTGCTGCTGCTGCTGCTGCTTTTGCTGCTGCTGCTTATGCTTATGATGCTGCTGCTGCTTTTGCTGCTGCTTATGCTTGTGATGCTGCTGCTGCTTTGCTGCTGCTGCTTTTGCTTTGCTGCTTGCTGCTGCTTTTGCTGCTGCTGCTTTTGCTTTTGCTGCTGCTGCTGCTTTGCTGCTGCTGCTTTTGCTTTTGCTGCTGCTGCTGCTTTTGCTGCTGCTGCTTTTGCTTTTGCTGCTGCTGCTGCTTTTGCTGCTGCTGCTTTTGCTTTTGCTGCTGCTGCTGCTGTTGCTGCTGCTGCTTTTGCTTTTGCTGCTGCTGCTGCTTTTGCTGCTGCTGCTTTTGCTTTTGCTGCTGCTGCTGCTTTTGCTGCTGCTGCTTTTGCTTTTGCTGCTGCTGCTGCTTTTGCTGCTGCTGCTTTTGCTTTTGCTGCTGCTGCTGCTTTTGCTGCTGCTGCTGCTTTTGCTGCTGCTGCTTTTGCTTTTGCTGCTGCTGCTTTTGCTGCTGCTGCTTTTGCTTTTGCTGCTGCTGCTGCTTTTGCTGCTGCTGCTTGTGCTTTTGCTGCTGCTGCTGCTGTTGCTGCTGCTGCTTTTGCTTTTGCTGCTGCTGCTTTTGCTGCTGCTGCTTTTGCTTTTGCTGCTGCTGCTGCTGCTTTTGCTGCTGCTGCTTTTGCTTTTGCTGCTGCTGCTGCTGCTTTTGCTGCTGCTGCTTTTGCTTTTGCTGCTGCTGCTGCTTTTGCTTTTGCTGCTGCTGCTGCTTTTGCTGCTGCTGCTTTTGCTTTTGCTGCTGCTGCTGCTTTTGCTGCTGCTGCTTTTGCTTTTGCTGCTGCTGCTGCTTTTGCTGCTGCTGCTTTTGCTTTTGCTGCTGCTGCTGCTTTTGCTGCTGCTGCTTTTGCTTTTGCTGCTGCTGCTTTTGCTGCTGCTGCTTTTGCTTTTGCTGCTGCTGCTGCTTTTGCTGCTGCTGCTTTTGCTTTTGCTGCTGCTGCTGCTTTTGCTGCTGCTGCTTCTGCTTCTGCTGCTGCTGCTGCTTTTGCTGCTGCTGCTGCTGCTTTTGCTGCTGCTGCTGCTTTTGCTGCTGCTGCTTTTGCTTTTGCTGCTGCTGCTGCTGCTGCTGCTGCTTTTGCTTTTGCTGCTGCTGCTGCTGCTTTTGCTGCTGCTGCTTTTGCTTTTGCTGCTGCTGCTGCTGCTTTTGCTGCTGCTGCTTTTGCTTTTGCTGCTGCTGCTGCTTTTGCTGCTGCTGCTTTTGCTTTTGCTGCTGCTGCTGCTTTTGCTGCTGCTGCTTTTGCTTTTGCTGCTGCTGCTGCTTTTGCTGATGCTGCTTTTGCTTTTGCTGCTGCTGATGCATTTGCTGCTGCTGCTTTTGCTTTTGCTGCTGCTGCTGCTTTTGCTGCTGCTGCTTTTGCTTTTGCTGCTGCTGCTGCTTTTGCTGCTGCTGCTTTTGCTTTTGCTGCTGCTGCTGCTTTTGCTGCTGCTGCTTTTGCTTTTGCTGCTGCTGCTGCTTTTGCTGCTGCTTTTGCTGCTGCTTTTTGCTTTTGCTGTTGCTGCTGCTTTGCTGCTGCTGCTTTTGTTTTGCTGCTGCTGCTGCTTTTGCGGCTGCTGCATTTTCATTTGCTGCTGCTGCTGCTTTTGTTGCTGCTGCTTTTGCTTTTGCTGCTGCTGCTGCTTTTGCTGCTGCTGCTTTTGCTTTTGCTGCTGCTGCTGCTTTGCTGCTGCTGCTTTTGCTTTGCTGCTGCTGCTGCTTTTGCTGCTGCTGCTTTTGCTTTGCTGTTGCTGCTGCTTTTGCTGCTGCTGCTTTTGCTTTGCTGCTGCTGCTGCTTTGCTGCTGCTGCTTTTGCTTTTGCTGCTGCTGCTGCTTTGCTGCTGCTGCTTTTGCTTTTGCTGCTGCTGCTGCTTTTGCTGCTGCTGCTTATGATTGATTTGCTGCTGCTGCTGCTTTTGCTGCTGCTGCTTTTGCTTTGCTGCTGCTGCTGCTTTGCTGCTGCTGCTTTTGCTTTGCTGCTGCTGCTGCTTTTGCTGCTGCTGCTTTTGCTTTTTGCTGCTGCTGCTGCTTTTGCTGCTGCTGCTTTTGCTTTTGCTTTTGCTGCTGCTGCTTTTGCTTTTGCTGCTGCTGCTTTTGCTGCTGCTGCTTTTGCTTTTGCTGCTGCTGCTGCTTTTGCTGCTGCTGCTTTTGCTTTTGCTGCTGCTGCTGCTTTTGCTGCTGCTGCTTTTGCTTTTGCTGCTGCTGCTGCTTTTGCTGCTGCTGCTTGTGCTTGTGCTGCTGCTGCTGCTGTTGCTGCTGCTGCTTTTGCTTTTTCTTCTGCTGCTGCTTTTGCTGCTGCTTCTTGTGTTTCTGGTGTTGATTCTGGTGTTGCTGCTTCTTCTTTTGCTTTTGCTGCTGCTGCTGCTTTTGCTGCTGCTGCTTTTGCTTGCTGCTGCTGCTGCTCTTGCTGCTGCTGCTTTTGCTTTTGCTGCTTGCTGCTGCTTTTTGCTGCTGCTGCTTTTGTTTTTGCTGCTGCTGCTTTTTGTTGCTGCTGCTTTTGCTTTTGCTGCTGCTGCTGCTTTGCTGCTGCTGCTTTTGCTTTTGTTGCTGCTGTTGCTTTGCTGCTGCTGCTTTGCTTTGCTGCTGCTGCTGCTTTTGCTGCTGCTGCTTTGCTGCTTTTGCTGCTGCTGCTGCTTTTGCTGCTGCTGCTTTTGCTTTTGCTGCTGCTGCTGCTTTTGCTGCTGCTGCTTTTGCTGTTGCTGCTGAGGCTGCTTATGCTGCTGCTGCTTTTGCTTGCTGTTGCTGCTGCTGCTGCTTTGCTTGCTGCTGCTTTTGCTTTTGCTGCTGCTGCTGCTTTGCTGCTGCTGCTTTGCTTTTGCTGCTGCTGCTGCTTTTGCTGCTGCTGCTTTTGCTTTGCTGCTGCTGCTGCTTTTGTTGCTGCTGCTTTTGCTTTGCTGCTGCTGCTGCTTCTGCTGCTGCTGCTTTTGCTTTTGCTGCTGCTGCTGCTTTTGCTGCTGCTGCTTTTGCTTTTGCTGCTGTTGCTGCTTTTGCTGCTGCTGCTTTTGCTTTGCTGCTGCTGCTGCTTTGCTGCTGCTGCTTTTGCTTTTGCTGCTGCTGCTGCTTTTGCTGCTGCTGCTTTTGCTTTTGCTGCTTTGCTGCTGCTTTTTTGCTGCTGCTTGCTTTGCTGCTGCTGCTGCTTTGCTGCTGCTGCTGCTTTTGCTGCTTGCTGCTGCTGCTGCTTTGCTGCTGCTTTTGCTTTTGCTGCTGCTGCTGCTTTTGCTGCTGCTGCTTTTGCTGCTGCTGCTTGTGCTTTTGCTTTTGCTGCTGCTGCTTTTGCTTTTGCTGCTGCTGCTGGTGCTTTTGCTGCTGCTGCTTTTGTTTTTGCTGCTGCTGCTTTTTTGCTGCTGCTGCTTTTGCTTTTGCTGCTGCTGCTGCTTTTGCTGCTGCTGCTTTTGCTTTTGCTGCTGCTGCTGCTTTTGCTGCTGCTGCTGTTGCTTATGCTGCTGCTGCTGCTTTTGCTGCTGCTGCTTTTGCTTTTGCTGCTGCTGCTGCTTATGATGCTGCTGCTTTTGCTTTTGCTGCTGCTGCTGCTTTTGCTGCTGCTGCTTTTGCTTTTGCTGCTGCTGCTGCTTTTGCTGCTGCTGCTTATGCTTGTGCTGCTGCTGCTGCTTATGCTGCTGCTGCTTTTGCTTTTGCTGCTGCTGCTGCTGCTGCTTTTGCTGCTGCTGCTGCTTTTGCTGCTGCTGCTGCTGCTGCTGCTGCTTTTGCTGCTGCTGCTTTTGCTTTTGCTGCTGCTGCTGCTTTTGCTGCTGCTGCTTTTGCTTTTGCTGCTGCTGCTGCTTTTGCTGCTGCTGCTGCTTTTGCTGCTGCTGCTTTTGCTTTTGCTGCTGCTGCTGCTTTTGCTGCTGCTGCTGCTTTTGCTGCTGCTGCTTTTGCTGCTGCTGCTTTTGCTGCTGCTGCTGCTTTTGCTGCTGCTGCTTTTGCTTTGCTGCTGCTGCTGCTTTTGCTGCTGCTGCTTTTGATTATGCTGCTGCTGCTGCTTTTGCTGCTGCTGCTGATTGTTGTGCTGCTGCTGATGCTTTTGCTGCTGCTGCTTTTGCTTTGCTGCTGCTGCTGCTTTTGCTGCTGCTGCTTTTGCTTTGCTGCTGCTGCTGCTTGCTGTTGCTGCTGCTTTTGCTTTTGCTGCTGCTGCTGCTAATGCTGCTGCTGCTTTTGCTTTTGCTGCTGCTGCTTTTGCTGCTGCTGCTTCTGCTTTTGCTGCTGCTGCTGCTTTTGCTGCTGCTGCTTTTGCTTTTGCTGCTGCTGCTGCTTTTGCTGCTGCTGCTTTTGCTTTTGCTGCTGCTGCTTCTTATGATGCTGCTGCTTTTGCTTTGCTGCTGCTGCTGCTTTTGCTGCTGCTGCTTGTTGTTATGCTGCTGCTGCTGCTTTTGCTGTTGCTGCTTTTGCTTTTGCTGCTGCTGCTGCTTTTGCTGCTGCTGCTTTTGCTTGCTGCTGCTGCTGCTTTGCTGCTGCTGCTTTTGCTTTTGCTGCTGCTGCTGCTTTTGCTGCTGCTGCTTTTTGCTTTGCTGTTGCTGCTGCTTTTGCTGCTGCTGCTTTGCTTTTGCTGCTGCTGCTGCTTTTGCTTGCTGCTGCTTTTGCTTTGCTGCTGCTGCTATTTCTGCTGCTGCTTTTGCTTTTGCTGCTGCTGCTGCTTTTGCTGCTGCTGCTTTTGCTTTTGCTGCTGCTGCTGCTTTTGCTGCTGCTGCTTTTGCTTTTGCTGCTGCTGCTTTTGCTTTTGCTGCTGGTGCTTTTGCTGCTGCTGCTTCTGCTGCTGCTGACTTTTGCTGTGCTGCTGCTGCTGCTTTTGCTGCTGCTGCTTTTGCTTTTGCTGCTGCTGCTGCTTTTGCTGCTGCTGCTTTTGCTTTTGCTGCTGCTGCTGCTTTTGCTTTTGCTGCTGCTGCTGCTGCTTTTGCTGCTGCTGGTTTTGCGTTTTGCTGTTGCTGCTTTTGCTGTTGCTGCTGCTTTTGCTTTTTGCTGCTGCTGCTGCTTTGCTGCTGCTGCTTTTGCTTTTGCTGCTGCTGCTGCTTTTGCTGCTGCTGCTTTTGCTTTTGCTGCTGCTGCTTTTGCTTTTGCTGCTGCTGCTTATTGTGTTTCTGCTGCTGCTGCTTTTGCTGCTGCTGCTGCTGCTTCTGCTGCTGCTGCTGCTTTTGCTGCTGCTGCTTTTGCTTTTGCTGCTGCTTCTGCTTTTGCTGCTGCTGCTTTTGCTTTTGCTGCTGCTGCTGCTTTTGCTGCTGCTGCTTTTGCTTTTGCTGCTGCTGCTTTTGCTGCTGCTGCTTTTGCTTTTGCTGCTGCTGCTGCTTTTGCTGCTGCTGCTTTGCTTTGCTGCTGCTGCTTTGTTGCTGCTGCTGCTTTGCTGCTTTGCTTGTTGCTGCTGCTTTTGCTGTTGCTGCTGCTTTGCTGCTGCTGCTTTTGCTTTGCTGCTGCTGCTGCTTGTGCTGCTGCTGCTTTTGCTTGCTGCTGCTGCTGCTTTGCTGCTGCTGCTTTATTGCTTTGCTTGCTGCTGCTTTTTTGCTGCTGCTTTGCTGCTGCCGTTGCTGCTTTTGCTTGCTGCTGCTTTTGCTTTTGCTGCTGCTGCTGCTTTGCTTGCTGCTGCTGCTTTTTGCTTGTTGCTGCTGCTTTTTTGCTGCTGTTGCTTTTTTGTTGCTGCTGCTTTTGTTTCTTTGTTGCTGCTGCTGCTGCTTTTGCTGCTGCTGCTTTTGCTTTTTGCTGCTGCTGCTGCTTTTGCTGCTGCTGCTTTTTGTGCTTCTTGTGCTTTTTGTGCTGCTGCTTTTTCTTCTGATGCTGCTTTTGCTGCTGCTGCTTTTGCTTTTTGCTGCTGCTGCTGCTTTTGCTTGCTGCTGGCTGCTTGCTGCTTGCTTTTGCTGCTGCTTGCTTTTGCTTTTGCTGCTGCTGCTGCTTTTGCTGCTGCTGCTTTTGCTTTTGCTGCTGCTGCTGCTTTTGCTTCTGCTGCTTTTGCTTTTTGCTGCTGTTGCTTCTTCTGCTGCTGCTGCTTTTGCTTTTGCTGCTGCTGCTGCTTTTGCTGCTGCTGCTTTTGCTTTTGCTGCTGCTGCAGCTTTTGCTGCTGCTGCTTTTGCTTTTGCTGCTGCTGCTGGTTGTGATGCTGCTGCTTATGCTTTTGCTCCTGCTGCTGCTTTGCTGCTGCTGCTTTTGCTGCTGCTGTTGCTGCTTTTGCTGCTGTTGCTTTTGCTTTGCTTTGCTGCTTTTGCTGCTGCTTGCTTTGCTGCTGTTTTTGCTGCTGCTGCTGCTTTTGCTGCTGCTGTTGCTTTGCTTTGCTGCTGCTGTTTTTGCTGCTGTTGCTTTTGCTTTTGCTGCTGTTGCTGCTTTTGCTGCTGCTGCTTTTGCTTTGCTGCTGCTGCTGCTTTTGCTGCTGCTGCTTTTGCTTTTGCTGCTGCTTGCTGCTTTGCTGCTGCTGCTTTGCTTTTGTTGCTGCTTCTGCTTTTGCTGCTGCTGGTTTTGTTTTTGCTGCTGCTTTTGCTTTTGCTGCTGCTGCTTTTGCTTTTGCTGCTGCTGCTGCTTTTGCTGCTGCTGCTTTTGCTTTGCTGCTGCTGCTTTGCTGCTGCTGCTTGCTTTTGCTGCTGCTGCTGCTTTGCTGCTGCTGCTTTTGCTTTTGCTGCTGCTGCTGCTTTTGCTGCTGCTGCTTTTTGCTTTTTGCTGTTGCTGCTGCTTTTGCTGCTGCTGCTTTTGCTTGCTGCTGCTGCTGCTTTTGCTGCTGCTGCTTTTGTTTGCTGCTGCTGCTGCTTGCTTGCTGCTGTTGCTTTGCTTTTGTTGCTGCTGCTGCTTTTGCTGCTGCTGCTTTTGCTTTTGCTGCTGCTGCTGCTTTTGCTGCTGCTGCTTTTGCTTTGCTGCTGCTGCTGCTTTTGCTGCTGCTGCTTTTGCTTTTGCTGCTGCTGCTGCTTTGCTGCTGCTGCTTTTGCTTTTGCTGCTGTTGCTTTTGCTGCTGCCGTTTTTGCTTTTGCTGCTGTTGCTGCTTTTGCTGCTGCTGCTTTTGCTTTGCTGCTGCTGCTGCTTTGCTGCTGCTGCTTTTGCTTTGCTGCTGCTGGTGCTTTTGCTGCTGCTGCTTTTGCTTTTGCTGCTGCTGCTGCTTTGCTGCTGCTTGCTTTTGCTTTTGCTGCTGCTGCTGCTTTTTGCTGCTGCTGCTTTGCTTTTGCTGTTGCTGCTGCTTTGCTGCTGCTGCTTTTGCTTTGCTGCTGCTGCTTTTGTTGCTGCTGCTTTTTGTTTCCGTTGCTGCTGCTTTTGTTGCTGCTGCTGCTTTGCTTTGCTGTTGCTGCTGCTTGCTGCTGCTTTTTTGCTTTTGCTGCTGCTGTTGCTTTTGCTGCTGCTGTTGCTTTTGCTGCTGCTGCCGTTGCTTTTGCTGCTGCTGCTTTGCTTTGCTGCTGCTGCTGCTTTTTGCTGCTGCTGCTTTTGCTTTTTGCTGCTGCTGCTGCTTTTGCTGCTGCTGCTTTTTGTTTTGCTGCTGCTGGTGCTTTTGCTGCTGCTGCTTTTGCTTTTGCTGCTGCTGCTGCTTGCTGCTGCTGCTTTTGTTTTGCTGCTGCTGCTGCTTTTGCTGCTGCTGCTTTTGTTTTGCTGCTGCTGCTGCTTTGCTGCTGCTGCTTTTGCTTTTGCTGCTGCTGCTTTTGCTGCTGCTGCTTTTGCTTTTGCTGCTGCTGCTGCTTTTGCTGCTGCTGCTTTTGCTTTTGCTGCTGCTGCTGCTGCTGCTGCTGCTTTTGCTTTTGCTGCTGCTGCTTTTGCTGTTGCTGCTGTTTTGCTGCTGCTGCTGCTGCTTTTTGCTGCTGCTGCTTTTTTTGCTGCTTTTGCTGCTGCTTTGCTGCTGCTGCTTTTGCTGCTGCTGCTGCTGCTGCTTTGCTGCTGCTGCTTTGCTTTTGCTGCTGTTGCTTTGCTGCTGTTGCTTTGCTTTGCTGCTGCTGCTGTTGCTGCTGCTTTGCTTTTGCTGCTGCTGCTTTTTGCTGCTGCTGCTTTTGCTTTTGCTGCTTTGCTGCTGCTTTTGCTGCTGCTGCTTTTGTTGCTGCTTGCTGCTGCTTTTGCTGCTGCTTTTGCTGCTGCTTTTGCTGCTGCTTTGCTGCTGCTTTGCTTTTGCTGCTGCTGCTTTTGCTGCTGCTTTTGCTGCTGCTGCTTTTGCTGCTGCTTTGCTGCTGCTGCTTTTGCTGCTTTGCTGCTGCTGTTGCTTTGCTGCTGCTTTTGCTTTGCTGCTGCTGCTGCTTTGCTGCTGTTGCTGCTTTTGCTGCTGCTGTTGCTGTTGCTGTTGCTTTTGCTGCTGTTGCTTTGCTGCTGCTGTTGCTTTGTTGCTGCTGCTGCTTTTGCTGTTGCTGCTTTTTGCTGCTGCTGCTTGTTGCTGCCGTTGCTTTGTTGCTGCTGCTGCTTTTTGTTGCTGCTGCTGCTTTGCTGCTGTTGCTGCTGCTGCTGCTTTTGTTGCTGTTGCTGCTTTGTTGCTTGTTGCTGCTTTTTGTTGCTGTTGCTTTTGCTGATGCTGCTGCTTTTGCTGCAGCTGCTTGTTTTGCTGCTGCTGCTTTTGCTGATGCTGCTTATGCTGCAGCTGCTGATTTTGCTGCTGATGCTTTTGCTGTTGCTTTTTGTTGTTGCTGTTGCTTTTGCTGCTGTTGCTGTTTTTGCTGTTGCTGCTTTTGCTGCTGTTGCTGCTGCTTTGCTGCTGGCTGTTGCTTTTGCTGCTGCTGCTTTTGCTGCTGCTGCTGCTGCTGCTTTTGCTGCTGCTGCTTTTGCTGCTGCTGCTGCTTTTGCTGCTGCTGCTTTTGCTGCTGCTGCTGCTTTTGCTGCTGCTGCTTTTGCTGCTGCTGCTTTTGCTGCTGCTGCTGCTTTTGCTGCTGCTGCTTTTGCTGCTGCTGCTGCTTTTGCTGCTGCTGCTTTTGCTGCTGCTGCTTTTGCTGCTGCTGCTTTTGCTGCTGCTGCTGCTTTTGCTGCTGCTGCTTTTGCTGCTGCTGCTGCTTTTGCTGCTGCTGCTTTTGCTGCTGCTGCTGCTTTTGCTGCTGCTGCTGCTGCTGCTGCTGCTGCTGCTGCTGCTGCTGCTGCTGCTGCTGCTGCTGCTGCTGCTGCTGGATGAAGAGATAGATGGTGGTGGTATTTTATTTTTTTGATTTTGTAGTAACTAGTTGTTGCAATACTACTAATGACGAGAGAAATGAATGAATAGTATTTTCTTCATTATTACCAATATTGTTATTTCGGGGTGTTAAATCCACCATGGTCGTCACCACACGGATAATATATATATATATACTGTTGTATACATCACCATATCCTCTGTCACTGAACGACTTTGTCCATTCCTTCGATGGTGGGAGAATAGCCATCATCACCTGTGTTTTCATTCATCCACCCGGCCAGGCATTTATTTAGGAGGCATAATTATACAGTACAGTATTATGTAGGTGCAGTTGGGAACGGGACAAGACGCTATGTAGTAGTGGGAATAATAATATTATTAATCGACCTTCACTGATGTCAGTAGCTTCTTACATCCAACCGAACATAAATATAGCCACAGACATATGCCAGCATTCAACACATACCACATTATACGCACATACATACAGTATACCAACACATTCATCCATACACAAAGATGATGTTGGCCTATGCCAAAGTCTATTCTCTCTCAAGAAACGAATGTGGCTCCTAAAGGAGCCGATGGAGGTGAAGAAGAAGAAGAATTTCTTGGAAGTGTTTACTTCTTCTCTGTCTTCTTGGGGAGCAGCACAGCCTGGATGTTAGGCAGGACACCTCCCTGGGCGATGATGACGCCAGAGAAGAGTTTGTTGAGCTCCTCGTCATTACGGATAGCCAACTGCAGGTGACGGGGAATGATACGAGTCTTCTTGTTGTCATGGGCTGCGTTGCCAGCCAGCTCAAGCACTTCAGCTGCTAGGTACTCCATGACTGCAGCCAAGTAGAAGGGGGCACCAGCACCCACACGCGCGGCGTAATTGCCTTTACGAAGGAGACGGTGGATCCTGCCGACGGGGAACTGGAGCCCAGCCCTGCTAGATCGGGACTTGGACTTTCCCTTCACCTTGCCTCCCTTGCCAAGTCCGGACATGGTAGTATAATCTTCGTCGTCGTCGCTTGAGCAGGACCTTCAGTAGAAGACTAATGCGTCACCCGCCCGCGACCTTCCCTTAAATACCCGTCTTCCCGATCCGGCCCCATCCCACCCGCGAATGGGAAGAAGGCAGAAGCCGGGCTGCGATCTGGCAGCAATCACATATAAGGATTTCAGCCAGCGCGTATAGTTTAAAAAAAAAAAAAAAAAAAAAAAAAACATGCACATTACACAATGCAACCAGGAACTGATCTCTCAGTAAGGCCGGGAGACTAAAACTAAGGCCTAGTTCCTGCCACCACGTGTTGTCGTCGTCCTGGTTGCATTACACTCATCACACATATACACAATCATTCTTTACCTTCCTTCCTTTCCCCCCCTTTTCTATACGTCATTGTTTTTTTTTTTTTTTTTTGCGTATAGTTAAAAAAAAAAAAAAAAAAACAAAAAAAAAACATGCACATTACACAATGCAACCAGGAACTGATCTCTCAGTAAGGCCGGGAGACTAAAACTAAGGCCTAGTTCCTGCCACCACGTGTTGTCGTCGTCCTGGTTGCATTACACTCATCACACATATACACAATCATTCTTTACCTTCCTTCCTTTCCCCCCCTTTTCTATACGTCATTGTATTGTATTGCGTATAGTTATCGACGGTTGCGTGTCGTATTCCATGGGAATGTTTGGGAGCTTACTTTCCTTGTCTGTTCACCCACCATGCGTATAGTTTAAACTAAGGCCTAGTTCCTGCCACCATGTGTCGTCGTCCTGGTTGCATAACACTCATCACATATACACAATCATTCTTTACCTTCCTTCCTTTCCCCCCCTTTTCTATACATCATTATTATTATATATGCGTATAGTTTAAACTAAGGCCTAGTTCCTGCCACCATGTGTCGTCGTCCTGGTTGCATAACACTCATCATATATACACAATCATTCTTTACCTTCCTTCCTTTCCCCCCCTTTTCTATACATCATTATTATTATATATGCGTATAGTTTAAACTAAGGCCTAGTTCCTGCCACCATGTATCGTCGTCCTGGTTGCATAACACTCATCACATAGACACAATCATTCTTTACCATTCTTCCTTTCCCCCCCTTTTCTATACATCATTATTATTATTATTATTATTATATATGCGTATAGTTTAAACTAAGGCCTAGTTCCTGCCACCATGTGTCGTCGTCCTGGTTGCATAACACTCATCACATATACACAATCATTCTTTACCTTCCTTCCTTTCCCCCCCTTTTCTATACATCATTATTATTATTATTATTATTATTATTATTATATATGCGTATAGTTTAAACTAAGGCCTAGTTCCTGCCACCATGTGTCGTCGTCCTGGTTGCATAACACTCATCACATATACACAATCATTCTTTACCTTCCTTCCTTTCCCCCCCTTTTCTATACGTCATTATTATTATTATTATTATTATTATTATTATTATTATTATGCGTATATCACTATTAGAAGTTCCCGGTAAAATTCTTGAGAACATAATTAACAAACGACTTCGATACCACTTAGAACACACTAACCTCTATCATGAACATCAATATGGTTTTAGATTTAATAGAGGTACAACACAAGCCATTGCCATCGCCACCGAACACATATCTATCTACAAAGCAAACAAAGACCAATGCCAAGTAGTCCTTAGAGACATTTCTAAAGCCTTTGACAAAGTATGGCATCTTGGGCTAAAATATAAAATACTAGGACTGAATCTCCCAATGATAACAGAAAAACTACTTTGCGACTTCCTCGTTGATAGGAAAGCGAAAATAAAATAAAGAACCATTTAGGCCCTACTCTTCAACCCATGAATTGCGAAGTTCCCAAGGAAGTGTATTATCTCCAACCTTATCATTACTATTTACACAAACGATACCCTCTATCAACACACATCGGCATCAACATCAGCTTTGCCGACGATATCACACAAATCAGCATATATATACTATCCAGGGCCCATCCAGAATCATCATGAATAATAGTACAAAGAACGAGGCAGAAAAAAATCAATACACATTGAAGCCCAATGGAAAATCCGGACCAATAGTAATAAATTTACCGTAATACAACTAGGAAATACAAAAAAAGAACCCCTCACCATCAACGAAGAAAATCACAGAAATTAAGGAAGAAGGTAAAATGTTAGGCTTCAAATTCAACTGAAGAGGGTACCTTCCCAGTATAAAAGACAGAAACAAAAGGCAGTGGGAGCCCTTAGTCGTTTAAATCGAATTAAAGACATGCCCACTCAACGTTAAAGTGGCACACCTCGTGAAAGCATTAGTACTGCCAATACGATAGGAATATCTCCCTCATACTCTACTCACACACTTATGCAAAATCCAACTCAAACAGTTACAGGTAGTCCAAAAACAAGGCCTCAGATTCGCCACAAACCAATACTATCCCTATACTCTTAATACCGAGCAAATACATGTGAAACTACTCAAAACTTTACTCCCTAAACATTAGGACTCCATAAACAAGCTTAAGAAAATTTGGCAGAAAATCGAAACCTCCACAGCAGTAATATATACAATCTCTTGAGAAATAACATCGAAGAGAGTGTAATTTAAACTTTCACAGATGGTTCCCCAGCAGTTTATCTGCAATAACAAGGACCCACAACCCATATATTAGGACTAAAAATAAACCAAACCATATAAACATCAAGTATATGTATGTATATGTGTACGTGGGTATGCGTGTATATTTCTATGTATGTAAGTGGGTATGCAAAGTTAAGATTTAAAATTCGCTATAAGCCGTCTCCAACAAACCCTAAACTAGTTACCCAAACTTTACCCGTATATACCTAACCTAAACAAAACCGATAAGTGACGCACTGATTTCTACCCAAACTACTCAATCTTCCAACACGATTAAACCACCTAAATACCACCTAAACCAAATTTAACTCCAACCAATCTCTCACAATAGCTACCTAGCTAGATTAACTCAATAACACACTATACAACAAAAGCACGGTGGTCAGCCCACCAGCTATCTACTCCCCCTTCCTTCCTCTTTCTTACTATCCCTTCCCCTCTACTCGCTTTTTTTCACCCAACTTCCTTACAAAAAAAAAAAAGGGCCCTAAGCCGCCTGTACCCGATTTAAAAAAATATGCCTATAAAAATCCAAAGCTCATCTTGTTTCAAGGTTGCACTAGTCCTCTCCAATCCTAGAATACCCCCCAGTACCGACTCACACACTAAGCAAAAAAATCAGTTAAAACAGCTACAGGTCATCCAAAAACAAGGCCCTTAGATTCGCGACGGATCAACATTATCCCTGTACACTCAAGACTGAGCAGATCCACTCCTAACAACCAAAAACCCTACCTTTGAACATCAGACTCCACAGTCAAGCCGGAATAGATCTGGGGAAAAATAGAAATCCACAGTAATAACATCTACAACGAGCTTAAGAACACCACCGAAGACAACAACCTTAATTTTCTAAGGAACAGATGGTTCCTGCAAGCAGCCTTCTAAGAGCCATATCAACCGACCCTGACATCCTATATACTAAACGCTATGAAACTCTACGGGGAACGGAAAACCAACTTCTCAACAAGGTTACTCAAACAGTACCCGCATCTAACAACATACACTGACAAGTGATCTCAAGAGACTGCAATACTGCTGCTAGTCACCCACAAACCACAAAACACCTACCTCAAAAAAACCAACGAAACCGTAACCACAAGTTAGCTAGGCTAAACAAGATTTTCTTTGATAAAAAGGGGAAAGACAGACTTACAAATTTGCCTCTCAGAAATCTCTGGTTTGTCGACTTTTTTTTTTTTTCCTTCTATGTCTTTCTTTTTCTTTCTTTTTCGGCAACGGTGGTTTGGGATGGGCACGTAGGCACTAAATCGAAATGTTTTGAACTAGGGCTGTGGGTTAAAAACAATAGCGACAAAATAAAAGAGTAAATATGGGCGTGCGGGCCTTCTTATTCATCTGGAGAGAACCAACAACAACGTACCGTCAGTCCCTAAAGAAGTGACGGCACAGAGTCAGATTGCTTCGGTCACTCTCCACTGCCATACGTTCTATGAAAAGCAGTGGAATATAAGGTTAACATTCAATGCCTTCATCACGCCTTCATGCCAAATAACGTATATATTATATCGCGCAAATAATGATGTAAAATGAATAACAGGAGTGCAGTGATATATTAGATGGTAACACTTAGTTATCTTTCCCGATTTTGAATGAATGTGAAATGTATTAATTTCGCGCGCGGTGGCCAGTACGCAATGCCTATAACTCCCAGTCTTTTTTTTTTTTTTTTATAAACTATAATGTCCTGCACAAAAGAAAATGCTTATTTGGAATTTTTGAACAAAATGTTTGGTTTATGAACCAATGCATTTTATTACGCTTGCGAAAAGATTATGAACTGAGGATAACAGACACTGACAGTAGGTAGCATTCTCCAA
>NC_137070.1:7250231-7254584 GCF_032717465.1 Coenobita brevimanus | reverse complement strand
ACCATGTGTCGTCGTCCTGGTTGCATAACACTCATCACATATACACAATCATTCTTTACCTTCCTTCCTTTCCCCCCCTTTTCTATACATCATTATTATTATATATGCGTATAGTTTAAACTAAGGCCTAGTTCCTGCCACCATGTGTCGTCGTCCTGGTTGCATAACACTCATCATATATACACAATCATTCTTTACCTTCCTTCCTTTCCCCCCCTTTTCTATACATCATTATTATTATATATGCGTATAGTTTAAACTAAGGCCTAGTTCCTGCCACCATGTATCGTCGTCCTGGTTGCATAACACTCATCACATAGACACAATCATTCTTTACCATTCTTCCTTTCCCCCCCTTTTCTATACATCATTATTATTATTATTATTATTATTATTATTATTATTATTATATATGCGTATAGTTTAAACTAAGGCCTAGTTCCTGCCACCATGTGTCGTCGTCCTGGTTGCATAACACTCATCACATATACACAATCATTCTTTACCTTCCTTCCTTTCCCCCCCTTTTCTATACGTCATTATTATTATTATTATTATTATTATTATTATTATTATATATGCGTATAGTTTAAACTAAGGCCTAGTTCCTGCCACCATGTGTCGTCGTCCTGGTTGCATAACACTCATCACATATACACAATCATTCTTTACCTTCCTTCCTTTCCCCCCCTTTTCTATACGTCATTATTATTATTATTATTATTATTATTATTATTATTATTATGCGTATATCACTATTAGAAGTTCCCGGTAAAATTCTTGAGAACATAATTAACAAACGACTTCGATACCACTTAGAACACACTAACCTCTATCATGAACATCAATATGGTTTTAGATTTAATAGAGGTACAACACAAGCCATTGCCATCGCCACCGAACACATATCTATCTACAAAGCAAACAAAGACCAATGCCAAGTAGTCCTTAGAGACATTTCTAAAGCCTTTGACAAAGTATGGCATCTTGGGCTAAAATATAAAATACTAGGACTGAATCTCCCAATGATAACAGAAAAACTACTTTGCGACTTCCTCGTTGATAGGAAAGCGAAAATTAAAATAAAGAACCATTTAGGCCCTACCTTCAACCCAAATTGCGAAGTTCCCCAAGGAAGTGTATTATCTCCAACCTTATTTACTATTTACACAAACGATACCCCTCTATCAACACACGGCATCAACATCAGCTTTGCCGACGATATCACACAAATCACATATATACTATCCAGGCCCATCCAGAATCATCATGAATAATAGAACAAAGAACGAGGCAGAAAAAATCAATACACATGAAGCCCAATGGAAAATCCGGACCAATAGTAATAAATTTACCGTAATACAACTAGGAAATACAACAAAAGAACCCCTCACCATCAACGAAGAAATCACAGAAATTAAGGAAGAAGGTAAAATGTTAGGCTTCAAATTCAACTGAAGAGGGTACCTTCCCAGTATAAAAGACAGAAAACAAAAGGCAGTGGGAGCCCTTAGTCGTTTATATCGATTTAAAGACATGCCCACCAACGTTAAAGTACACCTCGTGAAAGCATTAGTACTGCCAATACTAGAATATCTCCCCATACCTACTCACACACTTAGCAAAATCCAACTCAAACAGTTACAGGTAGTCCAAAACAAGGCCCTCAGATTCGCCACAAACCAATACTATCCCTATACTCTTAATACCGAGCAAATACATGAAACTACCAAAACTTTACCCCTAAACATTAGACTCCATAAACAAGCTAAGAAAATTTGGCAGAAAATCGAAACCTACAGCAGTAATATATACAATCTCTTGAGAAATAACATCGAAGAGAGCAATTTAAACTTTCACAGATGGTTCCCCAGCAGTTTATCTGCAATAACAAGGGACCCACAACCCATATATTAGGACTAAAAATAAACCAAACTATAACATCAAGTATATGTATGTATATGTGTACGTGGGTATGTGTGTGTGTGTGTATTTATGTATGTAAGTGGGTATGTGTTAAGATTTAAAATCGCTAAGCCGTCTACAACCCTAAACTAGTTACCCAAACTTTACCCGTATATACCTAACCTAAACAAAAACCGATAAGTGACGCACTGATTTCTACCCAAACTACTCAATCTTCCAACACGATTAAACCACCTAAATACCACCTAAACCAAATTAACCCAACCAATCTCTCAAATAGCTAGCTAGCTAGCTTAACTCAATAACACACTATACAACAAAAGCACGGTGGTCAGCCCACCAGCTATCTACTCCCCCTTCCTTCCTCTTTCTTACTATCCCTTCCCCTCTACTCGCTTTTTTCACCCAACTTCCTTACAAAAAAAAAAAAAAAAAAAAAAAAAAAAAAAAAAGGGCCCTAAGCCGCCTGTACCGATTTAAAAATATGCCTATAAAAATCAAAGCTCATCTTGTCAAGGCACTAGTCCTCCCAATCCTAGAATACCCCCCAGTACCGACTCACACACTAAGCAAAAATCAGTTAAAACAGCTACAGGTCATCCAAAACAAGGCCCTTAGATTCGCGACGGATCAACATTATCCCTGTACACTCAACACTGAGCAGATCCACTTAACAACCAAAACCCTACCTTTGAACATCAGACTCCACAGTCAAGCCGAATAGATCTGGGGAAAAATAGAAATCCACAGTAATAACATCTACAAACAAGCTTAAGAACACCACCGAAGACAACAACCTTAATTTTCACAGATGGTTCCCAAGTAGCCCAAGAGCCATATCAACCGACCCACATCCTATATACTAAACGCTATGAAACTCTACGGGAACGGAAAACCAACTTCAACAAGTTACTCAAACAGTACCCGCATCTAACAACATACACTGACAAGTGATCTCAAGAGACTGCAATACTGCTGCTAGTCACCCACAAACCACAAAACACCTACCTCAAAAACCAACGAAACCAACCGCCAGTTAGCTAGCTAAACAAGATTTTCGATAAAAAGGGGAAAGACAGACTTACAAATTTGCCTCTCAGAAACTCTGGTTTGTCGACTTTTTTTTTCCTTCATGTCTTTCTTTTTCTTTCTTTTCGGCAACGGTGGTTTGGGATGGGCACGTAGGCACAATCGAAATGTTTTGAACTAGGGCTGGGGGTTAAAACAATAGCGACAAAATAAAAGAGTAAATATGGGCGTGCGGGCCTTCTTATTCATCTGGAGAACCAACAACAACGTACCGTCGTCCCAAGAAGTGACGGCACAGAGTCAGATTGCTTCGGTCACTCTCCACTGCCATACGTTCTATGAAAACAGTGAATATAAGGTTAACATTCAATGCCTTCATCACGTCATGCCAAATAACGTATATATTATATCGCGCAAATAATGATGTAAAATGAATAACAGGAGGCAGTGATATATTAGATGGTAACACTTAGTTATCTTTCCCGATTTGAATGAATGTGAAATGTATTAATTTCGCGCGCGGTGGCCAGTACGCCTATAACTCCCAGTCATTTTTTTTTTTTTTTTATAAACTCTAATGTCCTGCTGAACAGAAAATGCTTATTTGGAAGTTTTGAACTCAATGTTTGGTTTATGAACCTCTGCATTTTATTACTCTTGCGAATCGATTATGCACTGAGGATATCAGACACTGACAGTAGGTAGCATTCTCCAAGGAGCTCCGACTCTAATGTAGGCAAATTTCGATTTTTTTTTTTTTTTTTTTTTTTTTTTTTTTTTTCCCACCGATAGCCCTCTGTCTTATATGAAATAATCCTGAGATTTTTTTCATGGGAAACTGGCTAAAGGCAGTGTAATAACTGCATGTCCTTGAGTGAATGTTATCTCCTTTCGTGCTTGTTGATCGAAACATTTAAAATAGCTTACTGGCTTACGCCTCCTTCCCGCTTTCTGTCGTCGTCCATGGAGACATTGGAAACGGAAATAAATGACTTGAAATTATTCCCTCGTATTGTAACGGAAATTATTATTTTATAAATAATCATTAATCATTTCCAATGTTTATTGAAGCTCGCTTTTGTTCAGTCTTACGCTACCCAAAAATCACTGCCTGCTACCATGCTAGATTTGAACTCCACAAAATAATTATTCCCGACTCTTCCTGAGCGCCAGTTGTGAAATATCAGTTTGTTCCGTTTAGGAATTCCTATGATCGTAACTAACCAACTGCTTCCTACAATAATTTTGAAATATACAGATAACTGGTCATGGATTTATTGTTTTTTGTAACAATTTTACCTATTAGGTTTCACCTCGTACAGATATAAGGAAGAGTATGGACACTATCGCTGACCGAAAACTTCTGGATACTCCGCCGGCACTTCTTAGGCCGACTGT
>NC_137070.1:7067731-7242731 GCF_032717465.1 Coenobita brevimanus | reverse complement strand
CATATATTAGGACTAAAAATAAACCAAACTATAACATCAAGTATATGTATGTATATGTGTACGTGGGTATGTGTGTGTGTGTGTATTTATGTATGTAAGTGGGTATGTGTTAAGATTTAAAATCGCTAAGCCGTCTACAACCCTAAACTAGTTACCCAAACTTTACCCGTATATACCTAACCTAAACAAAAACCGATAAGTGACGCAATGATTTCTACCCAAACTACTCAATCTTCCAACACGATTAAACCACCTAAATACCACCTAAACCAAATTAACCCAACCAATCTCTCAAATAGCTAGCTAGCTAGCTTAACTCAATAACACACTATACAACAAAAGCACGGTGGTCAGCCCACCAGCTATCTACTCCCCCTTCCTTCCTCTTTCTTACTATCCCTTCCCCTCTACTCGCTTTTTTCACCCAACTTCCTTAAAAAAAAAAAAAGGGCCCTAAGCCGCCTGTACCGATTTAAAAATATGCCTATAAAAATCAAAGCTCATCTTGTCAAGGCACTAGTCCTCCCAATCCTAGAATACCCCCCAGTACCGACTCACACACTAAGCAAAAATCAGTTAAAACAGCTACAGGTCATCCAAAACAAGGCCCTTAGATTCGCGACGGATCAACATTATCCCTGTACACTCAACACTGAGCAGATCCACTTAACAACCAAAACCCTACCTTTGAACATCAGACTCCACAGTCAAGCCGAATAGATCTGGGGAAAAATAGAAATCCACAGTAATAACATCTACAAACAAGCTTAAGAACACCACCGAAGACAACAACCTTAATTTTCACAGATGGTTCCCAAGTAGCCCAAGAGCCATATCAACCGACCCACATCCTATATACTAAACGCTATGAAACTCTACGGGAACGGAAAACCAACTTCAACAAGTTACTCAAACAGTACCCGCATCTAACAACATACACTGACAAGTGATCTCAAGAGACTGCAATACTGCTGCTAGTCACCCACAAACCACAAAACACCTACCTCAAAAACCAACGAAACCAACCGCCAGTTAGCTAGCTAAACAAGATTTTCGATAAAAAGGGGAAAGACAGACTTACAAATTTGCCTCTCAGAAACTCTGGTTTGTCGACTTTTTTTTTTTTTTCCTTCATGTCTTTCTTTTTCTTTCTTTTCGGCAACGGTGGTTTGGGATGGGCACGTAGGCACAATCGAAATGTTTTGAACTAGGGCTGGGGGTTAAAACAATAGCGACAAAATAAAAGAGTAAATATGGGCGTGCGGGCCTTCTTATTCATCTGGAGAACCAACAACAACGTACCGTCGTCCCAAGAAGTGACGGCACAGAGTCAGATTGCTTCGGTCACTCTCCACTGCCATACGTTCTATGAAAACAGTGAATATAAGGTAAACATTCAATGCCTTCATCACGTCATGCCAAATAACGTATATATTATATCGCGCAAATAATGATGTAAAATGAATAACAGGAGGCAGTGATATATTAGATGGTAACACTTAGTTATCTTTCCCGATTTGAATGAATGTGAAATGTATTAATTTCGCGCGCGGTGGCCAGTACGCCTATAACTCCCAGTCATTTTTTTTTTTTTTTATAAACTCTAATGTCCTGCTGAACAGAAAATGCTTATTTGGAAGTTTTGAACTCAATGTTTGGTTTATGAACCTCTGCATTTTATTACTCTTGCGAATCGATTATGCACTGAGGATATCAGACACTGACAGTAGGTAGCATTCTCCAAGGAGCTCCGACTCTAATGTAGGCAAATTTCGATTTTTTTTTTTTTTTTTTTTTTTTTTTTTTTTCCCACCGATAGCCCTCTGTCTTATATGAAATAATCCTGAGATTTTTTTCATGGGAAACTGGCTAAAGGCAGTGTAATAACTGCATGTCCTTGAGTGAATGTTATCTCCTTTCGTGCTTGTTGATCGAAACATTTAAAATAGCTTACTGGCTTACGCCTCCTTCCCGCTTTCTGTCGTCGTCCATGGAGACATTGGAAACGGAAATAAATGACTTGAAATTATTCCCTCGTATTGTAACGGAAATTATTATTTTATAAATAATCATTAATCATTTCCAATGTTTATTGAAGCTCGCTTTTGTTCAGTCTTACGCTACCCAAAAATCACTGCCTGCTACCATGCTAGATTTGAACTCCACAAAATAATTATTCCCGACTCTTCCTGAGCGCCAGTTGTGAAATATCAGTTTGTTCCGTTTAGGAATTCCTATGATCGTAACTAACCAACTGCTTCCTACAATAATTTTGAAATATACAGATAACTGGTCATGGATTTATTGTTTTTTGTAACAATTTTACCTATTAGGTTTCACCTCGTACAGATATAAGGAAGAGTATGGACACTATCGCTGACCGAAAACTTCTGGATACTCCGCCGGCACTTCTTAGGCCGACTGTACCAACCCACACACTCAACAGGCGTACAGTAAATACATGCATGACATCGTATCATGCATATTCATGTCAGTCTATAATATGTAGGTACTGTACATACAACAACACATGTGCACAAATACATTTGTACTGTGTGCGCAGTGACCTACACATGTACGTACGCACTAAGTCATGCTCACATACTGTACACACAAGCCCTCATACATCCGTACACACAGACATACATGCTCACAAAGACACACACATACACATACGTACAGTATAAACATACAACATACATACATACACACGCACAACTGCAGGTAGAAATCGATGGGTTCAGGTTCACTTTTTTTTTTTTTTTTTTTTTTTTTCTCAGTATAGTAACTGAAGGATTTACCGTGGGTTCGTGGTCACTGTCAAACCTTCATGACGGGTACAGAGCATCTCCTAATATGCAGCGGGAATGCCTTTCTCTTTGTGCAAGCCTGTGTACGTTTATGAGGGCGTGAGTGAATCAATCAGGAAGTAAACGAAACAGGCAAATAACGACTACAAAACCTGCGACGTGAACAACAGATCAACAAAATAAATAAACGAATAGGCAAGTTCCCCCTCCCCCCAAAAAAGTAAATGAATGATTGAAAAAAGGATGAATGAATGAATGCATGTATGTAAGTATATAAGTACAGTTCATTCCTCCGTAAGTGTGTGTGTGTGTGTGTGTGTGTGTGTGTCCTCATACGTCCGTACACACAGACATACATGCTCACAAAGACACACAAATACATAGGTACAGTATAAACATACATACACGCGCACAACTGCAGGCGAAAATCGATGGGTTCAGGTTCACTTTTTCTTTTTTTTTCCAGCATAGTAACTGAAGAATTCACCGTGCGTTCATGCCGGATAGAGAGCATTTCCTAATATGCAGCGGGAATGCCTTTCTCGTTGTGCCAACCTGTGTACCTTTATGAGGGCGTGAGTGAAGCGATGAGTAAGTAAAAGAAACAGGCAAATAACGAAAACAAAAACTGCGACGTGAAGAACACATCAAGAAAAGAAATAAACGAATAGGCAAATATTCCCCCTCTTCAAAAAAAAAAAAAAAAAAAAAGTAAATGAAAAAAAAAAAAAAAAGAGGATGAATGAATGCATGTCTGTATGTAAGTATTGGAGTTCATTCGTCTGTGTGTGTGTGTGTGTGTGTGTGTGTGTGTGTGTGTGTGTGAGAGAGAGAGAGAGAGAGAGATCATGCTTCGCTGCGGAAAAGCAAGAGCTGATATATGGAAACCTAAACTGAGGGTCTGTCATCATCTCTCTTTGAAGAAGGGTTTTGGCCCTGAAAAGGGCCGAGATTTCTTTCGATCGAGGTGAGGGGCCTCTGCATATGAACAAGTTATCTCTTGAATTTGTCGCTGTCACGGCCGTTTTCTCTAAGTGCCAAAACCCACCTATCACCCATCGTACAAGCATTGCATCAACCGCCATACAACCGCCGAGGCCTGAAATCAAATTTAAATGGATCCGGTTGGTACTTGCACGACCGCTTGTTCATTATATAGAAGAGGTGGTTGACAAAGTGGCTGACACTCGCCTCCCAACAGTTTCACTATGCATGCCTTTACCGGAGCTCGCAGTTCGATGGCTGCTGCAGCTGATGATGATGATTTTTAATATTATTATTAATCTTGATGATGATGATGATGATGGATGGATGGATGAAGAGATAGATGGTGGTGGTATTGTTTTTTGATTTTGTAGTAACTAGTTGTTGCAATACTACTAATAACGAGAGAAATGAATGAATAGTATTTTCTTCATTATTCCCATTATTGCTCTTATTTCGGGGTGTTAACCCACCATGGTCGTCACCACACGGATAATATATATACTGTTGTATACATCACCATATCCTCTGTCACTGAACGACTTTGTCCATTCCTTCGATGGTGGGAGAATAGCCATCATCACCTGTGTTTTCATTCATCCACCCGGCCAGGCATTTATTTAGGAGGCATAATTATACAGTACAGTATTATGTAGGTGCAGTTGGGAACGGGACAAGACGCTATGTAGTAGTGGGAATAATAATATTATTAATCGACCTTCACTGATGTCAGTAGCTTCTTACATCCAACCGAACATAAAAATAGCCACAGACATATGCCAGCATTCAACTCATACCACATAGAAACAGACAGACACATACATACAGTATACCAACACATTCATCCATACACAAAGATGATGTTGGGCAATGCCAAAGTCTATTCTCTCTCAAGAAACGAATGTGGCTCCTAAAGGAGCCGATGGAGGTGAAGAAGAAGAAGAATTTCTTGGAAGCGTTTATTTCTTCTCCGTCTTCTTGGGGAGCAGCACAGCCTGGATGTTAGGCAGGACACCTCCCTGGGCGATGGTGACGCCAGAGAGAAGCTTGTTGAGCTCCTCGTCATAACGGATAACCAACTGCAGGTGACGGGGAATGATACGAGTCTTCTTGTTGTCATGGGCTGCGTTGCCAGCCAGCTCAAGCACTTCAGCTGCTAGGTACTCCACGACTGCAGCCAAGTAGACGGGGGCGTCAGCACCCACACGCTCGGCGTAATTGCCTTTACGAAGGAGACGATGGATCCTGCCGACGGGGAACTGGAGGCCAGCCCTGCCAGATCGGGACTTGGACTTTCCCTTCACCTTGCCACGTCCGGACATGGTATTATCGCCTTCGTCGTCGTCGCTGGAGCAGGACCTTCAGGAGAAGACTAATGCGTCACCCGCCCGTGACCTTCCCTTAAATACCCGTCTTCCCGGTCCGGCCCCATCCCACCCGCGAATGGGAAGGAGGCAGAAGCCGGGCTGCGATCTGGCAGCAATCACATAAAAGGATTTCAGCAGCTTACTTTCCTTGTCTGTTCACCATGTTCACCGCGTGGGCCCTAAGCCGCCTGTACCGATTTAAAAATAAGCCTATAAAAATCAAAGCTCATCTTGTCAAGGCACTAGTCCTCCCAGTCCTAGAATACCCACCCATATCAACTCACACACTAAGCAAAAATCAGTTAAAACAGCTACAGGTCATCCAAAACAAGGCCCTTAGATTTGCGACGGATCAACATTATCCCTATACACTCAACACTGAGTAGATCCACTTAACAACCAAAACCCTACCTTTGAACATCAGACTCCACAGTCAAGCCAAAAAAGATCTGGGGAAAAATAGAAATCCACCGTAATAACATCTACAACGAGCTTAAGAACACCACCAAAGACAACAACCTTAATTTTCACAGATGGTTCCCAAGTAGCCTAAGAGCCATATCAACCGACCCACATCCTATATACTAAACGCTATGAAACTCTACGGGAACGGAAAACCAACTTCAACAAGTTACTCAAACAGTACCCGCATCTAACAACATACACTGACAAGTGATCTCAAGAGACTGCAATACTGCTGCTAGTCACCCACAAACCACAAAACACCTACCTCAAAAACCAACGAAACCAACCGCCAGTTAGCTAGCTAAACAAGATTTTCGATAAAAAGGGGAAAGACAGACTTACAAATTTGCCTCTCAGAAACTCTGGTTTGTCGACTTTTTTTTTTTTTCCTTCATGTCTTTCTTTTTCTTTCTTTTCGGCAACGGTGGTTTGGGATGGGCACGTAGGCACAATCGAAATGTTTTGAACTAGGGCTGGGGGTTAAAACAATAGCGACAAAATAAAAGAGTAAATATGGGCGTGCGGGCCTTCTTATTCATCTGGAGAACCAACAACAACGTACCGTCGTCCCAAGAAGTGACGGCACAGAGTCAGATTGCTTCGGTCACTCTCCACTGCCATACGTTCTATGAAAACAGTGAATATAAGGTAAACATTCAATGCCTTCATCACGTCATGCCAAATAACGTATATATTATATCGCGCAAATAATGATGTAAAATGAATAACAGGAGGCAGTGATATATTAGATGGTAACACTTAGTTATCTTTCCCGATTTGAATGAATGTGAAATGTATTAATTTCGCGCGCGGTGGCCAGTACGCCCATAACTCCCAGTCTTTTTTTTTTTTTTTTTTTTTTTTTATAAACTCTAATGTCCTGCTGAACAGAAAATGCTTATTTGGAAGTTTTGAACTCAATGTTTGATTTATGAACCTCTGCATTTTATTACTCTTGCGAATCGATTATGCACTGAGGATATCAGACACTGACAGTAGGTAGCATTCTCCAAGGAGCTCCGACTCTAATGTAGGCAAATTTCGATTTTTTTTTTTTTTTTTTTTTTTTTTTTACCGATAGCCCTCTGTCTTATATGAAATAATCCTGAGATTTTTTTCATGGGAAACTGGCTAAAGGCAGTGTAATAACTGCATGTCCTTGAGTGAATGTTATCTCCTTTCGTGCGTGTTGATCGAAACATTTATAATAGCTTACTGTCTTACGCCTCCTTCCCGCTTTCTGTCGTCGTCCATGGAGACATTGGAAACGGAAATAAATGACTTGAAATTAATCCCTCGTATTGTAACGGAAATTATTATTTTATAAATAATCATTAATCATTTCCAATGTTTATTGAAGCTCGCTTTTGTTCAGTCTTACGCTACCCAAAAATCACTGCCTGCTACCATGCTAGATTTGAACTCCACAAAATAATTATTCCCGACTCTTCCTGAGCGCCAGTTGTGAAATATCAGTTTGTTCCGTTTAGGAATTCCTATTATCGTAACTAACCAATTGCTTCCTACAATAATTTTGAAATATACAGATAACTGGCCATGGATTTATTGTTTTTTGTAACAATTTTACCTATTAGGTTTCACCTCGTACAGATATAAGGAAGAGTATGGACACTATCGCTGACCGAAAACTTCTGGATACTCCGCCGGCACTTCTTAGGCCGACTGTACCAACCCACACACTCAACAGGCGTACAGTAAATACATGCATGACATTGTATCATGCATATTCATGTCAGTCTATAATATGTAGGTACTGTACATACAACAAGACATGTGCACAAATACATTTGTACTGTGTGCGCAGTGACCTACACATGTACGTACGCACTAAGTCATGCTCACATACTGTACACACAAGCCCTCATACATCCGTACACACAGACATACATGCTCACAAAGACACACACATACACATACGTACAGTATAGACATACAACATACATACATACACACGCACAACTGCAGGTAGAAATCGATGGGTTCAGGTTCACTTTTTTTTTTTTTTTTTTTTTTTCTCAGTATAGTAACTGAAGGATTTACCGTGGGTTCCTGGCCACTGTCAAACCTTCATGACGGGTACAGAGCATCTCCTAATATGCAGCGGGAATGCCTTTCTCTTTGTGCAAGCCTGTGTACGTTTATGAGGGCGTGAGTGAATCAATCAGGAAGTAAACGAAACAGGCAAATAACGACTACAAAACCTGCGACGTGAACAACAGATCAACAAAATAAATAAACGAATAGGCAAGTTCCCCCTCCCCCCAAAAAAAGTAAATGAATGATTGAAAAAAGGATGAATGAATGAATGCATGTATGTAAGTATATAAGTACAGTTCATTCCTCCGTAAGTGTGTGTGTGTGTGTGTGTGTGTGTGTCCTCATACGTCCGTACACACAGACATACATGCTCACAAAGACACACAAATACATAGGTACAGTATAAACATACATACACGCGCACAACTGCAGGCGAAAATCGATGGGTTCAGGTTCACTTTTTTTTTTTTTTTTTCCAGCATAGTAACTGAAGAATTCACCGTGCGTTCATGCCGGATAGAGAGCATTTCCTAATATGCAGCGGGAATGCCTTTCTCGTTGTGCCAACCTGTGTACCTTTATGAGGGCGTGAGTGAAGCGATGAGTAAGTAAAAGAAACAGGCAAATAACGAAAACAAAAACTGCGACGTGAACAACACATCAAGAAAAGAAATAAACGAATAGGCAAATATTCCCCCCCTTCAAAAAAAAAAAAAAAAAAAAAGTAAATGAAAAAAAAAAAAAAAAAGAGGATGAATGAATGCATGTCTGTATGTAAGTATTGGAGTTCATTCGTCTGTGTGTGTGTGTGTGTGTGTGTGTGTGTGTGAGAGAGAGAGAGAGAGAGAGAGCATGCTTCGCTGCGGAAAAGCAAGAGCTGATAAATGGAAACCTAAAGTGAGGGTCTGTCATCATCTCTTTGAAGAAGGGTTTTGGCCCTGAAAAGGGCCGAGATTTCTTTCGATCGAGGTGAGGGGCCTCTGCATATGAACAAGTTATCTCTTGAATTTGTCGCTGTCACGGCCGTTTTCTCTAAGTGCCAAAACCCACCAATCACCCATCGTACAAGCATTGCATCAACCGCCATACAACCGCCGAGGCCTGAAATCAAATTTAAATGGATTCGGTTGGTACTTGCACGACCGCTAGTTCATTATATAGAAGAGGTGGTTGACAAGGTGGCTGACACTCGCCTCCCAACAGTTTCACTAAGCAGGCCTCTACCGGAGCTCGCAGTTCGATGGCTGCTGCAGCTGATGATGATGATTTTTAATATTATTATTAATCTTGATGATGATGATGATGGATGGATGGATGAAGATAGATTTTTTTTTTTTTTTTTTTTTTTTGTGTCCGACTCTGGACATAGGCTTCACAGCCTGCTATCAAGGCCCAGCAGTCCTCCTACATACCATACACCTCTACATGTCACCACTTCGGCGCTAACACCCACCGTCCATATTGAATACATGCTAGGGCTGTCTCATACAGGACTGGTGTGTTGGTATTAGCGGGGGTATTTTTACGACATGTCAGCGGATCTTCTGGTAGATCAGTAAAGCCTGATTTTAATGAAATTCAAATCCTTAAACTGTTCCCTGCCCCAGCCGGGATTCGAACCTGGGTCCGGTGGGACTGCAGGCCACCTCTCTACCGTTTGGCGTATTGTTTTTTGATTTTGTAGTAACTAGTTGTTGCAATACTACTAATAACGAGAGAAATGAATGAATAGTATTTTCTTCATTATTACCATTATTGCTCTTATTTCGGGGTGTTAACCCACCATGGTCGTCACCACACGGATAATATATATTCTGTTGTATACATCACCATATCCTCTGTCACTGAACGACTTTGTCCATTCCTTCGATGGTGGGAGAATAGCCATCATCACCTGTGTTTTCATTCATCCACCCGGCCAGGCATTTATTTAGGAGGCATAATTATACAGTACAGTATTATGTAGGTGCAGTTGGGAACGGGACAAGACGCTATGTAGTAGTGGGAATAATAATATTATTAATCGACCTTCACTGATGTCAGTAGCTTCTTACATCCAACCGAACATAAAAATAGCCACAGACATATGCCAGCATTCAACTCATACCACATAGAAACAGACAGACACATACATACAGTATACCAACACATTCATCCATACACAAAGATGATGTTGGGCAATGCCAAAGTCTATTCTCTCTCAAGAAACGAATGTGGCTCCTAAAGGAGCCGATGGAGGTGAAGAAGAAGAAGAATTTCTTGGAAGCGTTTATTTCTTCTCCGTCTTCTTGGGGAGCAGCACAGCCTGGATGTTAGGCAGGACACCTCCCTGGGCGATGGTGACGCCAGAGAGGAGCTTGTTGAGCTCCTCGTCATAACGGATAACCAACTGCAGGTGACGGGGAATGATACGAGTCTTCTTGTTGTCATGGGCTGCGTTGCCAGCCAGCTCAAGCACTTCAGCTGCTAGGTACTCCATGACTGCAGCCAAGTAGACGGGGGCGTCTGCACCCACACGCTCGGCGTAATTGCCTTTACGAAGGAGACGATGGATCCTGCCGACGGGGAACTGGAGCCCAGCCCTGCCAGATCGGGACTTGGACTTTCCCTTCACCTTGCCACGTCCGGACATGGTAGTATCGCCTTCGTCGTCGTCGCTGGAGCAGGACCTTCAGGAGAAGACTAATGCGTCACCCGCCCGTGACCTTCCCTTAAATACCCGTCTTCCCGGTCCGGCCCCATCCCACCCGTGAATGGGAAGGAGGCAGAAGCCGGGCTGCGATCTGGCAACAATCACATAAAAGGATTTCAGCAGCTTACTTTCCTTGTCTGTTCACCATGTTCACCGCGTGGGCCCTAAGCCGCCTGTACCGATTTAAAAATAAGCCTATAAAAATCATAGCTCATCTTGTCAAGGCACTAGTCCTCCCAGTCCTAGAATACCCACCCATATCAACTCACACACTAAGCAAAAATCAGTTAAAACATCTACAGGTCATCCAAAACAAGGCCCTTAGATTTGCGACGGATCAACATTATCCCTATACACTCAACACTGAGTAGATCCACTTAACAACCAAAACCCTACCTTTGAACATCAGACTCCACAGTCAAGCCGAATAGATCTGGGGAAAAATAGAAATCCACAGTAATAACATCTACAACAAGCTTAAGAACACCACCAAAGACAACAACCTTAATTTTCACAGATGGTTCCCAAGTAGCCTAAGAGCCATATCAACCGACCCACATCCTATATACTAAACGCTATGAAACTCTACGGGAACGGAAAACCAACTTCAACAAGTTACTCAAACAGTACCCGCATCTAACAACATACACTGACAAGTGATCTCAAGAGACTGCAATACTGCTGCTAGTCACCCACAAACCACAAAACACCTACCTCAAAAACCAACGAAACCAACCGCCAGTTAGCTAGCTAAACAAGATTTTCGATAAAAAGGGGAAAGACAGACTTACAAATTTGCCTCTCAGAAACTCTGGTTTGTCGACTTTTTTTTTTTTTCCCTTCATGTCTTTCTTTTTCTTTCTTTTCGGCAACGGTGGTTTGGGATGGGCACGTAGGCACAATCGAAATGTTTTGAACTAGGGCTGGGGGTTAAAACAATAGCGACAAAATAAAAGAGTAAATATGGGCGTGCGGGCCTTCTTATTCATCTGGAGAACCAACAACAACGTACCGTCGTCCCAAGAAGTGACGGCACAGAGTCAGATTGCTTCGGTCACTCTCCACTGCCATACGTTCCATGAAAACAGTGAATATAAGGTAAACATTCAATGCCTTCATCACGTCATGCCAAATAACGTATATATTATATCGCGCAAATAATGATGTAAAATGAATAACAGGAGGCAGTGATATATTAGATGGTAACACTTAGTTATCTTTCCCGATTTGAATGAATGTGAAATGTATTAATTTCGCGCGCGGTGGCCAGTACGCCTATAACTCCCAGTCTTTTTTTTTTTTTTTTTTTTTAATAAACTCTAATGTCCTGCTCAACAGAAAATGCTTATTTGGAAGTTTTGAACTCAATGTTTGGTTTATGAACCTCTGCATTTTATTACTCTTGCGAATCGATTATGCACTGAGGATATCAGACACTGACAGTAGGTAGCATTCTCCAAGGAGCTCCGACTCTAATGTAGGCAAATTTCGATTTTTTTTTTTTTTTTTTTTTTTTTCCCACCGATAGCCCTCTGTCTTATATGAAATAATCCTGAGATTTTTTTCAAGGGAAACTGGCTAAAGGCAGTGTAATAACTGCATGTCCTTGAGTGAATGTTATCTCCTTTCGTGCTTGTTGATCGAAACATTTAAAATAGCTTACTGGCTTACGCCTCCTTCCCGCTTTCTGTCGTCGTCCATGGAGACATTGGAAACGGAAATAAATGACTTGAAATTCTTCCCTCGTATTGTAACGGAAATTATTATTTTATAAATAATCATTAATCATTTCCAATGTTTATTGAAGTTCGCTTCTGTTCAGTCTTACGCTACCCAAAAATCACTGCTTGCTACCATGCTAGATTTGAACTCCACAAAATAATTATTCCCGACTCTTTCTGAGCACCAGTTGTGAAATATCAGTTTGTTCCGTTTAGGAATTCCTATTATCGTAACTAACCAACTGCTTCCTACAATAATTTTGAAATATACAGATAACTGGTCATGGATTTAATGTTTTTTGTAACAATTTTACCTATTAGGTTTCACCTCGTACAGATATAAGGAAGAGTATGGACACTATCGCTGACCGAAAACTTCTGGATACTCCGCCGGCACTTCTTAGGCCGACTGTACCAACCCACACACTCAACAGGCGTACAGTAAATACATGCATGGCATCGTATCATGCATATTCATGTCAGTCTATAATATGTAGGTACTATACATACAACAACACATGTGCACAAATACATTTGTACTGTGTGCGCAGTGACCTACACATGTACGTACGCACTAAGTCATGCTCACATACACACAAGCCCTCATACATCCGTACACACAGACATACATGCTCACAAAGACACACACATACACATACGTAAAGTATAAACATACAACATACATACATACACACGCACAACTGCAGGTAGAAATCGATGGGTTCAGGTTCTTTTTTTTTTTTTTTTCTCTGTATAGTAACTGAAGGATTTACCGTGGGTTCGTGGTCACTGTCAAACCTTCATGACGGGTACAGAGCATCTCCTAATATGCAGCGGGAATGCCTCTCTCTTTGTGCAAGCCTGTGTACGTTTATGAGGGCGTGAGTGAATCAATCAGGAAGTAAACGAAACAGGCAAATAACGACTACAAAACCTGCGACGTGAACAACAGATCAACAAAATAAATAAACGAATAGGCAAGTTCCACCTCCCCCCAAAAAAAGTAAATGAATGATTGAAAAAAGGATGAATGAATGAATGCATGTATGTAAGTATATAAGTACAGTTCATTCCTCCGTAAGTGTGTGTGTGTGTGTGTGTGTGTGTGTGTGTGTGTGCTCATACGTCCGTACACACAGACATACATGCTCACAAAGACACACAAATACATAGGTACAGTATAAACATACATACACGCGCACAACTGCAGGCGAAAATCAATGGGTTCAGGTTCACTTTTTCTTTTTTTTTCCAGCATAGTAACTGAAGAATTCACCGTGCGTTCATGCCGGATAGAGAGCATTTCCTAATATGCAGCGGGAATGCCTTTCTCGTTGTGCCAACCTGTGTACCTTTATGAGGGCGTGAGTGAAGCGATGAGTAAGTAAAAGAAACAGGCAAATAACGAAAACAAAAACTGCGACGTGAACAACACATCAAGAAAAGAAATAAATGAATAGGCAAATATTCCCCCCCTTCAAAAAAAAAAAAAAAAAAAGTAAATGAAAAAAAAAAAAAAAAAGAGGATGAATGAATGCATGTCTGTATGTAAGTATTGGAGTTCATTCGTCTGTGTGTGTGTGTGTGTGTGTGTGTGTGTGTGAGAGAGAGAGAGAGAGAGAGAGAGAGAGAGAGAGAGAGAGAGAGAGCATGCTTCGCTGCGGAAAAGCAAGAGCTGATATATGGAAACCTAAACTGAGGGTCTGTCATCATCTCTCTTTGAAGAAGGGTTTTGGCCCTGAAAAGGGCCGAGATTTCTTTCGATCGAGGTGAGGGGCCTTTGCATATGAACAAGTTATCTCTTGAATTTGTCGCTGTCACGGCCGTTTTCTCTAAGTGCCAAAACCCACCAATCACCCATCGTACAAGCATTACATCAACCGCCATACAACCGCCGAGGCCTGAAATCAAATTTAAATGGATCCGGTTGGTACTTGCACGACCGCTAGTTCATTATGTAGAAGAGGTGGTTGACAAGGTGGCTGACACTCGCCTCCCAACAGTTTCACTATGCAGGCCTCTACCGGAGCTCGCAGTTCGATGGCTGCTGCAGCTGATGATGATGATTTTTAATATTATTATTAATCTTGATGATGATGATGATGGATGGATGGATGGATGAAGAGATAGATGGTGGAGGTATTTTTTTATTTATTTTTTTTTTTGTAGTAACTAGTTGTTGCAATACTACTAATGACGAGAGAAATGAATGAATAGTATTTTCTTCATTATTACCATTATTGCTATTTCGGGGTGTTAAATCCACCATGGTCGTCACCACACGGATAATATATATACTGTTGTATACATCACCATATCCTCTGTCACTGAACGACTTTGTCCATTCCTTCGATGGTGGGAGAATAGCCATCATCACCTGTGTTTTCATTCATCCACCCGGCCAGGCATTTATTTAGGAGGCATAATTATACAGTACAGTATTATGTAGGTGCAGTTGGGAACGGGACAAGACGCTATGTAGTAGTGGGAATAACAATATTATTAATCGACCTTCACTGATGTCAGTAGCTTCTTACATCCAACCGAACATAAATATAGCCACAGACATATGCCAGCATTCAACACATACCACATAGAAACAGACAGACACATACATACAGTATAACAACACATTCATCCATACACAAAGATGATGTTGGGCAATGCCAAAGTCTATTCTCTCTCAAGAAACGAATGTGGCTCCTAAAGGAGCCGATGGAGGTGAAGAAGAAGAAGAATTTCTTGGAAGTGTTTACTTCTTCTCTGTCTTCTTGGGGAGCAGCACAGCCTGGATGTTAGGCAGGACACCTCCCTGGGCGATGATGACGCCAGAGAAGAGCCTGTTGAGCTCCTCGTCATTACGGATAGCCAACTGCAGGTGACGGGGAATGATACGAGTCTTCTTGTTGTCATGGGCTGCGTTGCCAGCCAGCTCAAGCACTTCAGCTGCTGGGTACTCCATGACTGCAGCCAAGTAGAAGGGGGCACCAGCACCCACACGCTCGGCGTAATTGCCTTTACGAAGGAGACGGTGGATCCTGCCGACGGGGAACCCAGCCCTGCTCGATCGGGACTTGGACTTTCCCTTCACCTTGCCTCCCTTGCCACGTCCGGACATGGTAGTATAATCTTCGTCGTCGTCGCTTGAGTAGGACCTTTAGGAGAAGACTAATGCGTCACCCGCCGTGTTGTGTTGTGTTGGGATATTCGTCCCAGGACGTACTGGGACACGGGCAAACATGTGAGCCCGTCACAGTTGCGCTATGCATGCGCATCTATATTATCGTGGTGGAGGGTAGCGACTGACTACCCGAAGTAATAATGAGAAAGGAGCACGGGCAACTATGCCAGCGGCATCCCTCACCTCATCTTCTGATGGGACGTATGCCCCACTAGGGAGAGACCTGAGAGCAGAAGTCACAGGGCAATTCAAGAGATAGTGCAGTAGAGGCTCCTCCGACCTCTCTAAGCAGTGTTCACAAGGGTCTGAGTCCACTCCTTTTATCTGTTTATAGCATAAGTATCCCAAACGTAAACGCCGCAGCTTCACTAGCAGACAATTCGGTAAGCCCAGAGGGGGCTGCAATGGTGAATAAGAAGTGGCACTGGCATACCAAGTGGCGGATCGTGAGCCTTCAGCCACACATAGCCTATGTTCCTCCACTGAGTGATGTCCAATAGTCACAGCGAAAGATCTAATGATTTGAGCCTGACTTTTGCAGAGTGGGAACGTGACAGCAGGGAGAGTACAGGCAGAGCGCGCAGCCTCATCTGCCATCTCATTCCCCAAGATGCCAACATGACCTGGAAGCCAGTGAAGGATGATCGTGGCTCCCCCACGGACAAGGAGAGAAGCTACAGTGTATATGGAGGATAACAAAAATGTTGTCTTTGAGGGAGAAGGAGCGAAGGCGTACAATAGATGAGAGAGAGTCTGTATGAATAACCACACGGCTATATCGGCGGTTGTGTGCATGCCGTAAAGCTCCCAGAATAGCAGCGAGCTCTGCCTGGAAGGGAGACGCCCCCTGGGACACCCGCCAAGACTCCACCATGTCACCAAAAACAAAGGCCGCTCCAGCAGTGCCATCAGCTGCCACAGAGCCATCAGTATAATAAACTGCTGACCCTGCAGACCCTAGAGCAGCTACCCGGCGGAGACTATCCTGACGGAGGAGAGCTGGGATGGTATTGCGAGGCTTCCCACCTGCTGGATAAACACACCGGAAGAGGAGGCTCCCAAGGTGGTGGTTCCTCGAACCCGTAGAATGGCGAGTCAGGGACCTGGCATATATCGGCAGTAGCACCCATACTATGTATCATAGCAACCGTGGCACGGGCCCAGTCCCGCCCAGGGGCCGGGTCAGGAGGGCGTGACAGAAGCCGCTTTAGTAGATAAGAGACTGGGAGATGTTGCCTGCGGTGCACAAGTTGCAGAGAGGTCGCTGCAGCCCGAAGCATAATGCGGCCTTTCAACGATGGGAAACCGCCCTCCACTCGCAGATTCACCAGTCTGGTCCAAGGGGGTGCATGCAGAATGATGCGCAGAGCCTCATTCTGCACGACCTCCAGAGACTGAGAAACACTTGGGGCAAGACCCGTCAGGCAGATGGCACTATAGTCCACCAAAGACCGAATAGCGTGGACATAGAACGTGCGCAGCACATAAAAAGAGGCCCCCAAACTCTTCTTTGAGAGGGAGCGAAGAGCAGACAGACGTGTCTTTGCCCACTCGCGCAAGTACCTGACGTGGCTCTCGAAATTGAGGTTGCTGTCTAGTCGCACCCCAAGATACGTGTGTACTGCCACGAGAGACAGCTGGCGGCCACCAATCAGAAGGGGAAAGCGGGGAGGCCTAAGGCCAAAAGGCATGCATGTGGTTTTACCGTAGTTAATTTTTAGGCCCAGCTCCGCACACTTTCTATATAGCCGTGCAAGTGCAATGTTGGCATGTTCGTAACAATCCCTCCTGGCTATGACGAGGGCCAGATCATCGGCATAGCACAGGAGGGTAACGCTGCGCCCATAATCCTCAGTAAGTAGCCCCTCCATGAGGATATTGAAAAGGAGAGGGCTCAAGACACTCCCCTGGGGGGTGCCGTTTAGGTGGGTATGAAAGGAGGAGAGCTGGCCCTGGAAGCGGACCCCCGCAGCACGCTCATGAAAAAAGTCCACAAGCCATGACAAGAGCTTGCCACCCACTCCCTTGTCTGCAAGAGCCTGAAGTATGACTTTAGGGCTCGCCAACTCAAAAGCTTTCTCAAGGTCAAGGAAGACCGCCATCCCCACTCCACCCCGAAGTTCACCGAGGAGAGATGCAAGGCAGTGAGAGGCACTTCTGCCAGGATGATAGGCAAATATCCTCTGGTGAAGCGGACCTAACCTCCATGCCAGACGCGCCCGCACAACCCGCTCAGCCGTCTTGGCAATACAGCTGAGCAGCGAGATGGGGCGCATGGCACCAGGATTGTTAGGCTTCGGGATGGGGTGGATGACAGCAGTCTTCCACGACCTCGGCAGACGCCCCTCAGACCACGAGAGGTTGAGCAGAGCAAGAAGCCGCTCCTTACCACAATCTCCCGCATGCGACAGGATGGAATAAGTCAGCCCATCAAGGCCTGGAGCAGTGTCCGCTCGATGCTGCAAAGCTGCCAGCAGCTCCCCACTAGTGATGGGGCAATCAGCTGGATCAGGACAGTCACAGGCCGCCTGAATAGCCTCAACACGAGAGGCGGACAGCTGCTCCTGAATGGCCAAGATGGACCGCGGGAGATTGCAGGACGCAGAGCGGTCTGCAAAGTGCTGAGCCAGGCGGCTGGCCTCTGCGACAGGATCAGGGTGTGAAGGTGGACGGGAGGGGCGTGGATCGGAGATGGACCTAATCCTCCTCCACATCTCACGGAGTGTGGAGTGAGAATCAAGGGTACGACACCACCTAATCCACACCTCCTCCCTAAGGCGGCGCTTCTCCGCGAGGACATGGCGAGACACGGCAGACAAGCACCGGCGGCACGGCGAAGTGCGGCGCCGCCGGTACTGTCTGCGAGCTGCATTTAGCCTCCGATTCAACTCCCTGACCCTATCACAATAGAACCAGCCATCCCGGTAGCACCTCGCAAAGCGCTGCTGCATCGGGATAGCAAGAGATGCTGCTTGCCTAAAAACATCAGCAACTTGCTCCGCTCGACCCTCGAGGTCTGCTGCAGGGGCAGATGAGAAGGCAAGAGTGAGAGCCCTGTCAAAGGCTGCCCAGTCCGCCCTGCTAATATCCCACCTCTGAGGAGGCGACCCGGGTGGAGGAAGGGGAGCCAAAGGTAAATCAACCACAACAGCATAGTGGTCACTCATGAGGTGGGGATGGAGTGACCACATTGCCGAGCCTGCGAGAGGGGTGAAAACAAAGGTAAGGTCTAGTCGACCTCCTCTAATATGAGTAGCCTCACTGATATCATTCAGCAGGGAGACACCTCCCATCTCCTCCATAACTACAGAGATGTGCCGACCAGCCTCGTTGGTCTTGAGAGGCGAGGAAAACATATCGTGGTGTGCATTGAAGTCGCCTCCAATGAACACAGGCCCCCTCGTAGCCTGGGAGAACAAGTCCCCCAACTCCAGAGAGGCATCTCGGCCACGATATACATTAAACACAGTGAGGGGTGACCCCGCTAATTGTAGGATCACGCCCTGGACCTCAACACCAGTCCCACAGTAGGGAGGCTCATAGACTGCAGAACCGATGTGGTCCCTAACCAAAACTGCACAACCCTGAGCTACACCACGTTCACGAGGGAGGAGATAGGAGGTGTATCCCGCCAAACGAAACCGGGAGCTCTCAGTCAACAAGGTTTCCTGCAGGAGAATAACATGTGGTTGATCCCTGTTGGCCACCTCTTGCAGGAGGGGAAGCTTACTCATTGCTCCTGCGCAGTTCCATTGGAGGACCCTGAGGTAGGTACCGTCCTGGGGCCCGGAGACAGACAGAGGCGAACCTCCTCTGATTCCTGACCCACTGGCATCAAAGGAGGCACCAAGGGGGCCGATGGAAGATGAGGAGAGCCGGCCGCTAGGGTGCGGGGTGGCCGAGCCTTGATCTTGGCTACCTTTGAAGCAGCCCCTCTGGGGGACGACTTGGGCTTCCTCGGTGATCGAGGCCGCTTGGCTGAGGCAGGAGGAACAACGAGCTGTCGTTTCGCCTCGACTGCTTGATTTAGTGTACGGTCCACTACTGCCACTATAGGATCTGTGTTTAGCTGGACCCCCAGAGTCTGAGCCACGGTTTCTGCTATGGCAAGAGCCAATTGCGTCCCCAGGGTGCGCAGCTCGTCCAGTGTGAAGAGTGGGGCTGCTTGAGATTGATGTGCCTGCGGAGGAGGAGTTTGCGTTACCGGCGCGAGCACTGGATCCTCTTGGGAAGGAGGGGGCGGCAGGGGTGATAGGTCCACTGAGGCCATGGGTCTGTGAACTTCCGCCACTGTCTCGACAGTCTGTGCGGGAGTTGGCAGGGGAGGAAAAGCAGTCGTGTCTAAGACAGGAGGAGTCTGTGCCTGGGGGCGGCGTTGTTGACCCCAAACAAAAGTTCCTGGGGGAGCCGGCGTTGATACCAAGGACTGCTGTTCCTGCACCCAAGAGACCTGCCTTTCTCTGCCCTGGTTCACCCTCTTCACCCTCGCTGGGCAACTGGGATGCCAGGCGTGGTGTGCTCCTGCACAGCTGGGACAGCGGGAGGTGACCGGCTCCTTTGCTCGGAATTTCACCAGGCACTGCTCCGTGTCGTGGGAGCCGCTGCAGATCCTGCACACTACAGGCCTGTTGCAGCTGGCACGATGGTGTCCGAACCTCTGGCAGCGGTAGCACCTCAGTGGCTCTGTAGTGTACGGGCGCAGCCAGTACACTCCCCAGTTCCCAAGGTCGAGAGAGGGGACGAGGGGGCCGCGGAGGGTGACACACACCTGTAGGGTTTCCTCCCGCGTCCGCTGGTGCTGGCACCTGGTAGCCTCCTCTACCAAGTCGTGCCTTCGGAGGATGTCCAATGGGAAACGACGAGGGTATCCCATCACTACAGCCTTCGTCACCTGTCCACCCCGTGTCAGCTCTGTCACCTTCACCGTTGCCGCCTCGTCCTCCGCTACAGCCTTGAGCTGCTGGTAAGCCTCCTCCGTGGAAGGAATGAGGACACAACTTTCGTCCCTGCCAAAACGATTCCTCGCTACAAGACCCGGCAGCTGGCTCTCCAGGGCCGCCACTGCATCGTAGCTGGTTTCGTAGCCCGATTGTAGTGGAACCCTGAAAGCTGGGAAGGAGGAGCGGGGTGGAGGAGGGGCTGCCACAGACACTGAAGGGCGAGGTGGAGGAGGAGGTTGCTTCAGAGCAGGCCGAGAAAAACCCTGGGCTGCAGGCTGGGTCCGGTTTGTACGCTTAGCCCTGCGAGTCACAAGGGTAAACCCCTCATTCTCTGTAGAGCCATTTGCATTAACAGGAGTAGGAGCAGCAGGTGTAACATCATCATCATGAGATGTAGCAGTGTCGGGGTTTGGAGCAGGCACAATGTCCTCCATCCCCTCATGGCGGCGAGCTATCTTCCTTGGTGCAGTAGAGGAAGCAGAGCAAGAATCAGGACGTCCTGGATCAGCACAACCGCCAGCAGACACAGTCGAGCTATCCCCTGATCCACGACGCTCCCTTTTCCTCCCAGTAGTGAAAAGAGTCTTGCCTACGTTCGCAGCTGGATGGGTGACCGAGGTTAAAACACCCTGGGCCGAGACAGCAGCTGAATGGGTGACCGCAGCCATGCTCCCACCCAAGACCCCAGGAACCGTCTCAACCCTATCTCCAGCATAGGGAACGTGAGCTGATGAAGCAGGCAGCTGGATCCTGGATGGCATAGGAATCCTCGAAGGCCCCGAGGGCCTAGGCCTCGACTTGCCTGTCATCACACACCGTCACAAACACCCACACTGACACTCACACAAACACACAGAACAGGCACACAGAAACGCAGGAAGAAGCCTACCTACTGTGGCAGGAATCTGCCCCTCCGCTAGCGGAGGACGCGGCAGCCCTTACCACAGCCCCGAAGGTCTTGCCTAACCCTAGCCCTAAACAAAGTTTTGGCTCACCCCTGCAGCTTCCTATAACCACCCCGACTACGGGGCCCCCTTGTGTACCAGGCCTGCGCCTGGAAACCGCGGGGTTCGGCTTCGTACCACGTACCAGGGGAACACTAAGAGCCAGAAAGGAAATACAGTAAGAGGCAAAAAGAAACCACTGAAGGGCGAGCGCGCACAAGCGTGAGCACCCCGGTACACAACAGTGGCTGGAGACCAAGGCGTGGTCAGGATGAAGGCGGCAAGCAACGACAGCAACAACACCTCAAAGCACTGTCAAGAGACAAGAGGGGCAGAGCAGCTCGATCAACGGCGAACCGGAGAGCTGTTACCCTTGTTGAAACAAGACAGGAGCAGGAGATGTTGTCAGTGTGGAGGCAGGCAGCAGAATGGTCACCCGCCCGCGACCTTCCCTTAAATACCCGTCTTCCCGATCCGGCCCCATCCCACCCGCGAATGGGAAGGAGGCAGAAGCCGGGCTGCGATCTGGCAGCAATCACATATAAGGATTTCAGCCAGCGCGTATAGTCTCCAAAGAAGGCGCCGGGTGCCACAGGCATCGGACATCACATACTCAAACACCTCCCAAACACATTCATAAATGCACTTACACACTTATACAACGCTGCCTTGGCATCCGGCTACTTTCCGGAAACGTTTAAGACCGCGACAGCAACTCTAATCCCTAAAAAAGACAAGACAACAACAGACCCTTTAAACTTCAGGCCCATCAGTTTACTAGAAGTGTTAGGAAAAACTTTCGAACGAATCATCAACATTAGATTACGGCAATACTTAGAAGACGAAAACCTTCTTTCCCCCAGACAGTTTGGTTTCAGACCTAGACGATCCACACAGGAAGCCCTAAACATCATCACCAATTACCTACATATCAACCAAAACATCCGCAATGCATACAAGACAGCCCTTATTACTCGTGACGTAAAACGTGCATTTGACTCTGTTTGGCACGCAGGCCTGAAGTACAAAATCTGCGAACAATTCAACTTTCCTTCACTCATTAAAAAACTACTTTGCAATTTTCTAGACAACCGCACAATGCGCATTAAATTTAAAAATAATTACTCAGACTTTTTCCAGCTTCACGCAGGTGTACCTCAGGGCTCCGTCCTTGCACCCACCCTCTACACACTCTACACAAATGACATCCCCACCCCACTACATGACGATTCACTCACCATTCAATACGCAGACGACATTACTCAACTTGTACGATCAACGACAATTGACGGAATTACCAACAAAGCGAGCATAGAGCTGGACCGAATTGCACGATGGGAGCAGAAGTGGCGGATTCAAGCGAATCCCTTGAAATGCACAGTAACATATTTTCGTATTAAATCAGCCAACCCCCGCCCACTTTTTCTAAATTCGCGTGATCCCGATCGCGTTCCCATTCCTATTAGGAATACTTGCACCGTACTTGGTCTTACATACGATAAAAACTTCAAATTTCATCATCATATACGAGGCAAAGCAGGCGTGGCTGGCACTGCATTAACACAAATATACCGATTCCGTAGTGCAACACCATCAACTAAATTTCATTTGTATAAAGCACTGATCAGACCACTGCTCACGTATTCACCATTAAGCCTATCTCTTTCGGCCAAAAGCAACATTCTAAATTTACAGAAAGTTCAAAATAAAGCCATACGTTGGGCACTGAGCATACGGTGGGATGATTTTATCACCAACATACACTGTCATGAACGCGCCAACATTCCACCCATCAACACTTACCTTCACCACCTACAACAAAAACAAATCACCAAACTCACCGACGTTCACACTGACTTCATCGACTTTTTCACCCGGATCACACCCCCCACACGACCTCTAGCCAACCTCTTCCACCCTGACGCAAGACCTCCACCAACCCCATTGTTTACTTAATTACCACTAATTTATTTATTATTGATCCTGTCATTAATTAATTCACACCCAGCAACTCATTAAACTTAAACCACCCCTACACCCACTATCAAATCACGGCAGCCACGCATTCACACGCCATCCTCATATCCAGCACCCCAGACCCCGACCTTGACCACCCCATCAAGATAATCACCTTCCTCCACCCCTCCCCTTTCCTTATCCCCCTACCCAAGCCCCCTAGGGCTACAACACCTTACCCTAACACCCCTATCCTACCATCCTATCCCAGGCTCCGAAGCCGGAAAAATCAGATGAACCTGAGAGGCAGCCAATAAGCCAATGCTTGGCAGAGAAAGCCGTAGCGACTCACTCCTCCCTCCCTTAAGTAACAACACTGTGCACGTGCGAGACCCCACCCCCCTCCCCAACACCAAACACACGCACGTTGGGTTAAGCCCCGACACTCTTTCTCTTCGTCTAAATTCTTCCTCTCCTACTATTATAAAAAAAAAAAAAAAAAACATGCACATTACACAATGCAACCAGGAACCTGATCTCTCAGTAAGGCCGGGAGATTAAACTAAGGCCTAGTTCCTGCCACCACGTGTTGTCGTCGTCCTGGTTGCATTACACTCATCACACATATACACAATCATTCTTTACCTTCCTTCCTTTCCCCCCCTTTTCTATACGTCATTGTATTGTATTGTGCGTCCCCCATGTCGACTCAGTCTCTCGCTCGCTGCCGCACCGTGCACATAGTAGTAGTAATACCGTCTGACTCGTCAGCGACGCCATGCCACCCAAGACCTCCGGAAAGGCTGCTAAGAAGGCTGGCAAGGCCCAGAAGGCCATTGCCAAGGGAGACAAGAAGAAGCGTAGGAGGAAGGAGAGCTACAGCATCTACATCTACAAAGTGCTCAAGCAGGTCCACCCTGACACCGGAGTTTCCTCCAAGGCGATGTCTATCATGAACTCTTTCGTGAATGACATCTTCGAGCGCATTGCTGCAGAGGCTTCACGCCTGGCACACTACAACAAGCGTTCAACCATCACCAGCCGGGAGATCCAGACGGCCGTCAGGCTGCTCCTCCCTGGCGAGCTGGCCAAGCACGCCGTGTCTGAAGGCACCAAGGCTGTCACCAAGTACACCTCCTCAAAGTAGAGAGGTTACGCTCTTGGCCATTTCAACATTTCCGGCTCCAATCGGAGCCACAAGATTTTCGATAAAAAGGGGAAAGACAGACTTACAAAGTATCCTCTCAGGGACTCTGGTTTATCGACCTTTTTTTCTCTCTCTCTCTCTCTCTTTCTTTTTTCCCTTCATGTCTTTCTTTCTTCCTTTTTTCCCTTCATGTCTTTCTTTTCCGCAACGGTGGTTTGGGATGGGCACAATCGAAATGTTTTGAACTAGGGCTGGGGGTTAAAACAAGAGAGTCAAAATAAAAGAGTAAATATGGGCGTGCGGGCCTTCTTATTCATCTGGAGAACCAACAACAACGTACCGTCGTCCCAAGAAGTGACGGCACAGAGTCAGATTGCTTCGGTCACTCTCCACTGCCATACGTTCTATGAAAACAGTGAATATAAGGTTAACATTCAATGCCTTCATCACGTCATGCCAAATAACGTATATATTATATCGCGCAAATAATGATGTAAAATGAATAACAGGAGGCAGTGATATATTAGATGGTAACACTTAGTTATCTTTCCCGATTTGACTGAATGTGAAATGTATTAATTTCGCGCGCGGTGGCCAGTACGCCTATAACTCCCAGTCATTTATTTATTTTTTTTATAAACTCTAATGTCCTGCTGAACAGAAAATGCTTATTTGGAAGTTTTGAACTCAATGTTTGGTTTATGAACCTCTGCATTTTATTACTCTTGCGAATCGATTATGCACTGAGGATATCAGACACTGACAGTAGGTAGCATTCTCCAAGGAGCTCCGACTCTAATGTAGGCAAATTTCGATTTTTTTTTTTTTTTTTTTTTTTTTTTTTTTACCGATAGCCCTCTGTCTTATATGAAATAATCCTGAGATTTTTTTCATGGGAAACTGGCCAAAGGCAGTGTAATAACTGCATGTCCTTGAGTGAATGTTATCTCCTTTCGTGCGTGTTGATCGAAACATTTAAAATAGCTTACTGTCTTACGCCTCCTTCCCGCTTTCTGTCGTCGTCCATGGAGACATTGGAAACGGAAATAAATGACTTGAAATTATTCCCTCGTATTGTAACGGAAATTATTATTTTATAAATAATCATTAATCATTTCCAATGTTTATTGAAGCTCGCTTTTGTTCAGTCTTACGCTACCCAAAAATCACTGCCTGCTACCATGCTAGATTTGAACTCCACAAAATAATTATTCCCGACTCTTCCTGAGCGCCAGTTGTGAAATATCAGTTTGTTCCGTTTAGGAATTCCTATTATCGTAACTAACCAACTGCTTCCTACAATAATTTTGAAATATACAGATAACTGGTCATGGATTTATTGTTTTTTGTAACAATTTTACCTATTAGGTTTCACCTCGTACAGATATAAGGAAGAGTATGGACACTATCGCTGACCGAAAACTTCTGGATACTCCGCCGGCACTTCTTAGGCCGACTGTACCAACCCACACACTCAACAGGCGTACAGTAAATACATGCATGACATCGTATCATGCATATTCATGTCAGTCTATAATATGTAGGTACTGTACATACAACAACAAATGTGCACAAATACATTTCTACTGTGTGCGCAGTGACCTACACATGTACGTACGCACTAAGTCATGCTCACATACTGTACACACAAGCCCTCATACATCCGTACACACAGACAAACATGCTCACAGACACACACATACACATACGTACAGTATAAACATACAACATACATACATACACACGCACAACTGCAGGTAGAAATCGATGGGTTCAGGTTCACTTTTTTTTCTTTTTTTTTCTCAGTATAGTAACTGAAGGATTTACCGTGCGTTCGTGGTCACTGTCAAACCTTCATGACGGGTACAGAGCATCTCCTAATATGCATCGGGAATGCCTTTCTCTTTGTGCAAGCCTGTGTACGTTTATGAGGGCGTGAGTGAATCAATGAGGAAGTAAACGAAACAGGCAAATAACGACTACAAAACCTGCGACGTGAACAACAGATCAACAAAATAAATAAACGAATAGGCAAGTTCCACCTCCCCCCAAAAAAGTAAATGAATGATTGAAAAAAGGATGAATGAATGAATGCATGTATGTAAGTATATAAGTACAGTTCATTCCTCCGTAAGTGTGTGTGTGTGTGTGTGTGTGTGTGTGTGTGTGTCCTCATACGTCCGTACACACAGACATACATGCTCACAAAGACACACAAATACATAGGTACAGTATAAACATACATACACGCGCACAACTGCAGGCGAAAATCGATGGGTTCAGGTTCACTTTTTCTTTTTTTTTCCAGCATAGTAACTGAAGAATTCACCGTGCGTTCATGCCGGATAGAGAGCATTTCCTAATATGCAGCGGGAATGCCTTTCTCGTTGTGCCAACCTGTGTACCTTTATGAGGGCGTGAGTGAAGCGATGAGTAAGTAAAAGAAACAGGCAAATAACGAAAACAAAAACTGCGACGTGAACAACACATCAAGAAAAGAAATAAACGAATAGGCAAATATTCCCCCTCTTCAAAAAAAAAAAAAAAAAAAAAGTAAATGAAAAAAAAAAAAAAAAGTAAATGATTGAAAAAAAAAAAAAAATAGGATGAATGAATGCATGTCTGTATGTAAGTATTGGAGTTCATTCGTCTGTGTGTGTGTGTGTGTGTGTGTGTGTGTGTGTGTGTGTGTGTGTGAGAGAGAGAGAGCATGCTTCGCTGCGGAAAAGCAAGAGCTGATATATGGAAACCTAAACTGAGGGTCTGTCATCATCTCTCTTTGAAGAAGGGTTTTGGCCCTGAAAAGGGCCGAGATTTCTTTCGATCGAGGTGAGGGGCCTCTGCATATGAACAAGTTATCTCTTGAATTTGTCGCTGTCACGGCCGTTTTCTCTAAGTGCCAAAACCCACCTATCACCCATCGTACAAGCATTGCATCAACCGCCATACAACCGCCGAGGCCTGAAATCAAATTTAAATGGATCCGGTTGGTACTTGCACGACCGCTAGTTCATTATATAGAAGAGGTGGTTGACAAAGTGGCTGACACTCGCCTCCGAACAGTTTCACTATGCAGGCCTTTACCGGAGCTCGCAGTTCGATGGCTGCTGCTGCTGCTGATGATGATTTTTAATATTATTATTAATCTTGATGATGATGATGATGATGATGGATGGATGGATGAAGAGATAGATGGTGGTGGTATTTTTTTTTTTTTTTTTTTTTTTGTAGTAACTAGTTGTTGCAATACTACTAATGACGAGAGGAATGAATAGTATTTTCTTCATTATTACCATTATTGCTATTTCGGGGTGTTAAATCCACCATGGTCGTCACCACACGGATAATATATATACTGTTGTATACATCACCATATCCTCTGTCACTGAACGACTTTGTCCATTCCTTCGATGGTGGGAGAATAGCCATCATCACCTGTGTTTTCATTCATCCACCCGGCCAGGCATTTATTTAGGAGGCATAATTATACAGTACAGTATTATGTAGGTGCAGTTGGGAACGGGACAAGACGCTATGTAGTAGTGGGAATAATAATATTATTAATCGACCTTCACTGATGTCAGTAGCTTCTTACATCCAACCGAACATATAGCCACAGACATATGCCAGCATTCAACACATACCACATTATACGCACATACAGTATACCAACACATTCATCCATACACAAAGATGATGTTGGCCTATGCCAAAGTCTATTCTCTCTCAAGAAACGAATGTGGCTCCTAAAGGAGCCGATGGAGGTGAAGAAGAAGAAGAATTTCTTGGAAGTGTTTACTTCTTCTCTGTCTTCTTGGGGAGCAGCACAGCCTGGATGTTAGGCAGGACACCTCCCTGGGCGATGATGACGCCAGAGAAGAGTTTGTTGAGCTCCTCGTCATTACGGATAGCCAACTGCAGGTGACGGGGAATGATACGAGTCTTCTTGTTGTCATGGGCTGCGTTGCCAGCCAGCTCAAGCACTTCAGCTGCTAGGTACTCCATGACTGCAGCCAAGTAGAAGGGGGCACCAGCACCCACACGCTCGGCGTAATTGCCTTTACGAAGGAGACGGTGGATCCTGCCGACGGGGAACTGGAGCCCAGCCCTGCTAGATCGGGACTTGGACTTTCCCTTCACCTTGCCTCCCTTGCCACGTCCGGACATGGTAGTATAATCTTCGTCGTCGTCGCTCTAGTAGGACCTTCAGGAGAAGACTAATGCGTCACCCGCTTGTTGTTGTTGTTGTTGTTTTAGATTTCCCCTTCGTTTGAATGGAAGGGGCCGGGCCATATGTTAGCCCAGTCAGTGATGTAAGCATAGATAAGGAAGTGATGAAGACTGCAGGAGCAGTCTCTTGACTATAAAAAACTATATATGCACATATATACACACATGTGTATATATATATGCATATGCACACGCACTCACAACACACTCGTACAGGGACACACACACACACACACACACACACACACACAGACACTCTTGCATATCAGTCGATATGCACGTTAGGTGGGAGGAGGTGCAGAGCGCACCACCTCAGTCAGAGCTGAGAGTGGGGCTGTGGCTACAACGTATGCTGCAGCATGACGTAAAGAGTTGATGGGTCTGGCTGCTTTGTGATTTCTGGGAGTGTCTGGATTAGGAAGAGGTCGTTTCCTGATGAGGGATGTGGCTGGGCATCTGAGAAGATAGTGCAGGAGGGGGTAGAGTGGAGCCTCGTGGCAGTGTTCACATTCAGGTTCGGGGGTGTTGACATCTTGAACCATTTCACTGTAGCATTTATAGCCCAGGCGAAGGCGGCGTAAACGATTGAGCATTGTAAGGTTGGATCTAGCGGTGATGGGCAGTGATTTATAGCGAGTGGCAAGTGAGTACCATCTAGCCGAGGGGGAACCCAGTTCAACATATAGGCGGTGGTCTGCTTTATTTAATCTGGCTGCCCTGGTCTTAATGGCATGCTTGACTTGGCGTAGGCTCGTTGAGATTGCAAAGTCAATGTTGGGGTTTTTTAGGGCTTGATTTGCTATGCGGTCCGCCTTTTCATTGCCTGCAATGCCTACATGACTAGGGATCCAATTGATGGTAACCGATCCCCCAGCATTGCGGATAGCTTGGGTGGTGGAGAGAATGTTGTATATTAGGTGAATGTTGTCTTTGTGATCGTTTTGGCGAAGGGTGTGAATGGCCGAAGCCGAGTCTGTATGGATGATAGTGGGAGTTGTTGGACTGTGTTCCAGTGCGTCAGAGAGGGCAGCTGAGATAGCTGCCAGTTCAGCCTGAAGGGTGGAGGCACCATCTGTGACTCGGAAGCCGAATGATCGGCTCCCGCACACGAAGGCTGCTCCGGCTTTGAATGATGCTACCGAACCGTCAGTGTAGTAGGTGATGGACTCTGGGGCTGTGAGGGCAGCAATTTGTCGGAGGCCCTCTTGGTGCAACAATGAGGTTGGTGTTCGAGTTTTGGGTGGTGTATGTGTGAGAATAAGCGTGAGTAGAGGTGGACTCCACGGAGGCTGCGGGCTGTAATTGATACCAGTCGTGTCGTGGGCCTGTGATATGAAGTCATCTAGCTCATAGATGTGGATTGCTTGAGCTATATTATGAACCCAGCTGTCTGTTAGGAGGTCTGGATGAAGGCTGGCTGCCGCTGTAAGCCGTGGCAGGAGGGGGAGGGGAGAAGCATTATGGACTAGTTTGGCTGCCAGGCCCGCCACCCTTGCTTGTATGCGAAGGTGTAGGGATTCAAGATCACATTCCATGCGGAGATTGCACAGTCTAGTCCACATGGGTGAACCAGTCATGATACGCATGGCATTGTTCTGGATGACTTCCAGTTTGGCTAATTGTGGTTCATTGAGGGATGGAAGTACTGGCGCCGCATAGTCCACTATTGCTCGTATGGCTTGGATGTAAAATAAACGGAGGACTCTGTACGAGGCATCCTTTCCCTTTCCTGCCAAGGATCGCAGGGCATTAAGGCAGAGCTTAGTTCGTTCTTGGAGGTGGTTAACCTCCGTCCGGAATGAAAGTTTGGAGTCAAAGATGACTCCCAAGTACTTGTGTGTGGTTACATAGTCAATGGCTGTGTGGCCGAGGTGAAGAGTGTCTTTAGGGGGGTTTATGAGGAAGGGAAGAGCCTTGGTCTTAGTCGGGTTGATTTTGAGTCCCAGCTCTGTACACTTGAGGTGGAGTTTTGTTAGAGCCCTATGGGCTTTTGCATGGTATGGGCCTCCATGGACAACCAGAGTTATGTCATCAGCATAACAGAGGAGGCGGGCTCCAGGGCCTAGGTCCACCTGTAGGAGGCAGTTGATGAGGGTGTTGAAAAGCGTGGGGCTGAGAATGCTGCCCTGTGGGGTTCCGTTCATGTGACAGTGCTCTGATGAGGTGTGCCCCTGAAATTGTACCGCTGCCCGTCGGCCCTGAAAGAAATTCTCGAGCCAGCACAGGAGGCGTCCCTTGACTCCCCTGTTTGCCAGGGTTGCCAGGATGGCCTCCGGGCATGCCAGCTCGAAGGCCTTTTCTAGGTCTATGAAAATGGCTAGGCCTGTTCCTCCACGTAACTCCGAGAGGAAGGAACTCAGGCACTCAGCCGTCCCCCTGCCTCTGGTGTAAGCAAAGATGTGGCTGTGGGGTGAGGGCAGAATCCAGCCGAGGCGCCTGAGCACCATCCTCTCGGCAGTTTTACTCAAGCAACTGAGAAGGGAGATAGGTCTAAAGGATCTGGGATCAGGCGGTTTGGGGATGGGGTGAATGGTGGCAGTCTTCCATTGCTCAGGGAGTTTCCCCATGGACCAGGAGTGGTTTAGTAGATCAAGAAAGGCGGATCTTGCTGTGGGCCCAGTGTGGGTGAGCATGGAATAGGTGATACCATCTGGGCCCGGGGCAGTGTCGGTGCTTGTTTTCAAGGCTTGATCAAGCTCGTGTGTGGTGCATATATGATCAGAGTCAGATGGGGTGGCCTTGCAGATGGTGATCAGATCCGTCCTGGTTTGGTGTAGGGCTTCTTGTTTGCTTCTGGTGTCTTCGGGAAGCTGTGTGGGTGAGGTCCTCTGGGCGAATGTTGCTGCCAGCCTTTCAGCCTCTCCCTGTGGGTCGGGGTGAGACGGGGGACGAGGTGGCTGAGGATTGGAAATGGCTCTCAATTTTTTCCAAATACTCCCCAGCTTGATTGAGCCCCAAGGGACTGACACCACTCCAGCCACTTTTGCTCCTTAATGTCGGATTTTTCTCCTATAGAATGCCTGATGACAGCCTGGAGGTAGGCGAGGCTGCTAGCTGTGGGGTTGGCTCGATGGATCTTTTTAGCTCTATTAAGGCGTCTGTTTAGTTCCTTTACCCTATCACAGTAAAACCAATGGTCGGTATGGTAAGCCTTTGGGGGAGCGGTTTTTGGGATAGTGGAGCCTGCTGCTGCACTGAAGGCATCTGTGAGGAGGGCGGTATGTTCCTCCAGATTTATTGGAGCGTTAAATGCTGCTGTCTCTTCCAGTGTGTAGTGAATTTAGGCCAGTCTGCCCTCTTAGTATTCCATCGTGGTGGCGGCCCAGTAGGCGTGGGGAGTGGGGCAACCTTGATGGTGGTTAGTATAGCATGGTGGTCTGACGTAAGGGTGGGATGGAGCCTCCAGGTAGTGAGGGGGGCTAGGCCGGAAGACACAAAAGAGAGGTCTAGCCTGCCTCCACGGACGTGTGTTGGGGTGGCTGGGTCATTAAGAAGTATGAGCTCTGGCACCTCCTCCAGTAGTGCAGAGACATGGCATCCAGCTGCATTCATGGGGAGTCTAGAGCCTAAGCTGGGATGATGGGCATTAAGATCGCCACCAATGAAGAGCTGGTTAGTAGTGGAGAGAGTGGCAACCTCCCCAAGGTTAATGTCAGCTGTAGGGTGACGGTAAATATTGTATAGTTGTAGGTGACCATCTGCCAGGGTTATGTCAACTCCCTGGACCTCAACACCTTCGCCACAGTCTGGTGGCGGATCAATAGCTGTGGCAGGTATATGGCTCCGAACAAGTATGGCACAGCCTCTGGGGCTGCCTCGAGTGCTGGGGAGGAGGAAGGTGGTGAAGCCTCGCACTCGGAGCTGCCTGTTTGGTTTTAGGAGTGTTTCTTGGAGGAAGAGGATGTCTAAATGGTCTCTATGGGCTGCCTCTTCTAGTAGGAGGCGTCTGGGAGTAATCCCATAGACGTTCCACTGTAAAATGTGGAGTGCTTGTGTGTGTGTGGGTTGTCTGTGATGAGATGGGTGAGGAAATGGGTGTGTTAGTCGTCCATGTCTGTGTGCGTTGGGATGGGGGATCGTGATCTCCTCCTGTGTGTGTTGGTGTCCGTGTGTGGTGGTGCTGGGGACAGCTGGTGTACTTTGTCTGGCTGGTTGTCTGTGGTGTTGGCATGGCTGCGTGACTGTTGGTGAGGTGTTCGTAGGCAGTCTTGAGACTGTTTGCGTGAACGTGAGCGGCTTTCACATTCCTCTTTTCCCCTCTGTTTGCTGTGTTGTGTGTGAATAGGAGCAGTGGTAAGGGTTGTGGGTGGCGGTGGCATCTCTGTTTGTGTTGGCTGTGGGTTGTGTGCAAACTGGTCGAGTGATTTGCGTACGAGCGTGTGGATTCCCTCTGGGCTGGGGATAGGCATGCCTAGCTCCTTTCCCATCCATGTGGTGATATGGTCGGCTATTTGCTGAGCAAAGCAGGCCAGTTGGTCCCTGTTCAGAATAACATATCCTGGAGGTAGTATGGGAGCTGGTGGAGGAGTTTGTGTGGTGGCATCTGGCACTGTTTGAGTCGAGATGGTGTGGACTGTCGGACGTGTAGGTGGAGGCGGTTGTGCTGTGGTGTGTGATGTGGCAGTGGGAGTGGGTCTGGAGGGAGGTGGGGGAACTGCTTGAGGTGCATGTTTGCTTGGAGGTAGAGGGGGGAACTCTTCTGGGGCCAGTGGTTGCCGTATTGTGGGCTGTGGTGCGAGTTGTTGTCCCCATGTGAAGGTCCCTGGTGGTGCTGGTGTCACTGTAGTCCTTGCCTGGAGCCAACGGTGCTCTCTTACTATGCCCTTCTGCACAAGGTCTTTGCGTGCTGGGCAGAGTTTGTTCCAGGCATGGTGAGGGAGCTGGCAGTTGGGGCACTTCGGCTGAACCAGCTGCTTGGCCTTTAACTTGGTGATGTACTCCTCTGTGGCATGACGACCGCTGCACACAGCGCATGTTGGGGGGCGAGTGCATCGTGACTGGTGGTGCCCGTAGCGCTGGCAATTGAAGCACCTGAGAGGTTCCGGGGTGTATGGGCGGATAGTGTAAGTGCCCCATGACTGTAGGTCGAGTGCTGTTGGGATGGGGCCTCTGAGGGTGACTAGCACCTGCCTGGTGGGGGCTCCCCCTACCTCGCATCTCGTGGCTTCCTCCACTTGGATGTTGTTTTTGATGGCTTGCAGGGGAAAATTTGTAGGGTAATTTTGGAGGATCACTTTTCTGGTGGACAGGTTAGGGTCAAGTTTTTTCAGGCTGATAGGTTTGCCTGCCACAGAGGTGAGAGAGTCTAGGACGTGAAAGGTGTCTTTATCGAGAGGAACCAGGATCGTGTTTTGGTTCCGTGTTGCCTCCAGTTTAAACTTGAGATGAGGCATCTCTGTCTCCAAGGCGATCACAGTGTCATAAGGGGTGGGGAAGGCATCATTATTGGTCATAAGGAACGCAGGAGGCTTGGAGGGGGGAAGAGGGAGTGTACTGGTAGTGTTAGGTGGCTGAGGAATGTGCTGGGAAGATGAACGTGTGTTTGTGGGTGTGGTGTGGCGGTCTGTATTGCAGGAGGATGTGGCTGGCTCATTAGCAAGGTTGGTAAGTCTTTTACTATTTTTCTTTCTCTGTACCACTGTGAAGCCGTCATCATCAGTCATCGTGTCTGTGGTCGTGGTGGCAGAGGCCTGGGTAGCATCTGTCTTGGAAGTCAAGGTGTCAGGAGGAGTTAACTTGGCGTCCTTGCTGGAGAGGTCTGAGTCAGTGGGAGAGACATCTTCGGTATCCATGTTCAGGAAGAGATCATCAGCACCATATTCTGGCCCTGTTAGTCGTGGCCTTTTGCAGTGAGACTTAGGCTTGGTGCCTGTAGGTGATGGAGGTGAACACGAGTCACCACTCGGGTCAGGATCAAGTGCAGGATCCGGCGCGCTCATGGTAAAAAAAAAAAAAAAAAAAAAAAAAAAAATTCTCTCTCTCTCTCTCTCTCTCTATGTATCATTTATATATATATATATATATATATATATATATATATATATATATATATACAGTATATATATATATATATATATATATATATATATATACAGTATATATATATATATATATATATATATATATATATATATATATATACAGTATATATATATATATATATATATATATATATATATATATATATATATATATATGTACTGGAGTATTTATTTATTTAAATGTTATTCCATCCCTCTTTCTAGCATACACACATGTACATACTCATACACACATGTATACTTAAAATATACACGAATATATGTGCATGAACCAATGTATATACCTTAAAAGAGCAACGAAAGAAACAAGAAAATAAATAAATTATCAGCTGCTAATCCGGCGGTTCCCTACAGTGCCGGGGGCCTAAACTCCCCGCCCTCTAAAGGGCGCCGTGAGAGTACCCCAACACTGCCCCGTGAGGGACTTACCTAACCCTAGCCCTAACAGAAAGCCTACCCTTGCCGCCTCCTATAACCAGGCCTCTAAGGCCCCCCTTCATGGAAATACCCTACGGTATCCCTTCAGGGTTCGGCGTCGTACTACGGCAGGGACTCTAAGTGGCAGCCGGAAAAACAGCTGATAACACAAAAAACACAAGAGCACACAAGACTTTGGTGAAAAGCACCGGATCTCGTAAACGAGAGAAAAAACAGACTGTGAAAGTCTAAGGAGAGTTCTAGCCACCGTTCAGGATCTGGGGAAGAGATGTGCTCACTACGAGAGCTGGGCCAGAACTGAAGAGCAGGATGTGGGGGACGCGTTTGTTTGTTTGTTTGTTTAGATTTGTCCATGTTATATATAAAATGGACCCGGGCTGAGGGTGGAGAGCCCGCCAGAGTTCTCAGAGATGTCAGTGTAGCAGCCTCTATGAGGAACTGCTGGGGCTGGTCAGTTTGGAGAATAAAGATAGGTCTGTCTGTTTCAGACGGCGTAGGAGAATTTCGGGATTAATGGGTTTAACGACCGACTTAACGATGCTGGAGATTTCTGCCTCGCTGAGGATTTTGTTCTAGCTGAGGTCAGGTTGAGAAGCGTGTGGAGTAGGGCGTTCAGGATCCATCTTGGCAGGTGGCGGTGGTTTGGGCTGTTTCTTCTTCTTCCTCCTTCTGTTCGATGTCGGTGGTGGGGAGGGAGAGGTACAAGCCTCCTCGGTGGCCTGGAGGTTCACGACAGCATCAGGTGGTGAGGGGGAGGTGTGGTCGCTTTCTTCCTGTAGGATGGAAGGGACAGGAGAGGCGATCCTTTCCTCAGCTGCTGATGGTGGGCGGTCATCATCGGCGGTGTCGATGTCCATGGGCGGGGCAGAGGTAGAGCAGGAGGCAGCAGTTGCCCTGTTTAGGGGAGCGTCAAGCTGCAGCCTTTTCCGCGGTGTTGTGCGGGGTCTAGGAGGCTGCAGCTTTGTGGTGTGACGCTCGGGGGGGGGGGGGGACGCGCTTGCTGAAATCTTATATGTGATTGCTGCCAGATCGCAGCCCGGCTTCTGCCTCATTCCCATTCGCGGGCGGGCTGGGGCCGGATCGGGAAGACGGGTATTTAAGGGAAGGTCGCGGGCGTGCCCGCCCCCCCCCCCGCCCTCAAGGCCACCCCCTACCAAGCCCACCACCAGGGAGAAGCGAGAGCGTAAACTCTCCTCCAGTAGCTCTTCCTCATCCTCCTCCGGGGCCCCCCCCACTGCTCCCCCCGCTCCAAGGCCTAACGGACCCGCAGCACACCCACGGTATGCTGCTCCCACCACGTCCTCGTCCGTGCGAGCTAAGATCGCGCGGATTCACGAAACCATGGATGGGATCACGCCTGCCCCAGCTCCCACCTCTTCAGGCTCCCAGGCTTCTCCCCAAGTAACTCACAGCCCCTCCAGCACTCACAAGCGACCGCCTTGCCCCCCCTCTGCAAGTGCACCACAGCCTACTGCCAAGACCCTGCCGAGTGTTCGAGCACGCGACAGCGCCACAAAGGCCACCACTGCTGCCGGGGAAACTGCCCCCACAGGCACCCCGCCTGCCCCTGCTGCCACCACTGCTGTTAACTCTCCTGATGAAGAGGGCTGGACCCTCGTGTCACGCAAAAAATCACGAGCGACACAGGGAAACGACCGAATCCCGGCCAGCCGCATGACTGCTCCCCAGCAGCCACCACCTGCACCATGCCCCTCAGCTCCTCAGAGGCCCCCTTCTGCGCCACGCCCCTCGGTCTCAGTCCGGCCTCCTCCACCACCCCCATCCAACTTCCCAGCCTTTCGTGTCCCAGTTCAACCGGGATTCACGACCAGCTACGGCGCGGTCCAAGCCCTGGAAAACCACCTAAAGGGACTAGCCGTTACAAACCGCTACGGCCGCGACGACAGCTGCGTCCTCATCCCCCAGGACGAGGAGACCTACCTGCGACTGAGGGCATTGGCGGAGGACGAGGCCCCACCTCTGAAGATTGTAGAGCTGCAAAGGGGCGAACAGCTCACCAAGGCCACTGTCATGGGCTACCCCAGGCGTATGCCGGTGGGAATTCTCCTACAGCACCCCCTAGTGGAGGAGGCCAAGCGCTGCCAAAATCAGTGCACGCGGGAAGAGACCCTTCAGGTCACAGTCACTCTGAGGGGCCCGCTAATACCTTCCCTCGATCTAGGGAACTGGGGCGAATTCCACCTGCGCCCCTTCACGCCAGAGCCGCTCCGTTGTTACAGGTGCCAAAGATACGGACACCACAGGGCCAACTGCCACTGCCCCCCAGTATGCGGCATTTGCTGCGCCAGCCACGACACCGAGCAGTGCCTGGCAAGGCTGAAAACAAAACAGCCTGTAACTTCCCGATGCCCCAACTGCTCAGGATCGCACCATGCCTGGCACCCCAGCTGCCCAGCCAGAACGAGGAGAGTACTGAAAGGCCGCGAACAGCAAGTGGCATGGGTACAGGAGCAGCAGGCCATCAGCCTGACTCCAGCCCCTCCAGGTACCTTCGTTTGGGGCCAACAGCGCCGCCCCACGGAAAAAGTCCCAGCCACCACGAGGCAGAATTCCCTCCGCTGCCTACCACGCCGAGCCCACCGCTATGCACCACGACAGCAGTCCCCCCACCACCTGCTCTCACCCAGGTCGTCACGACTGCAGAGGTACATTGTCCAGCCTCGCCACCGCAGCACCCATCAGCCGGGGCCACTCACAGTCCCTCCCAGGCCCCCATTCAGCAGGAGCCTGTATTCACCCTCGTGGAGCTCCACACCATTGGGAAACAGATAGCCGAGGCCTTAGTTGTGGGGATCAGCCAATGCCTGGGAATAACGTGCTCCACAGCCCCTGTCTCAGCCGCAATCGATGGGATCATCAAGCTGGCCATCGAAAAGAAGCGAAGCGGCACACCTCAGCCTGCACCCCCTCCAGAGACTACCAACTCCCCACCGCACAGGGCAGCTCGCCCGAGACGGAGGGCGCGGCCTCGACACACCGCTACCTCATCCCAGAGGGCTCAGGAGCCTTGTCTCCCACCCCTCCCATCAGAGGAAGCGCCGGCACCAGTGGCAGTCGACACGGTGGTCGAGGCCCCGGCCTCCCTCTCGGCCGACAGCCCCCCGCCCCCCACGGCCTGCAAGCAAACCCTGCAGACATCCGACTAATACAGTGGAACTGTTTGGGGATCAGACACAAGATCCCCCTCCTGCAGGAGGCAGTCGCCAGGGATCAGCCCCATGTCTTCCTCCTGCAGGAGACCCTACTCCCTGACAGTGCCACCTTTCGGCTACCTGGATACACCTCCCATCTCCTCCCCTACGAACGTGGAGTCACACGAGGATGTGCCATTCTCGTCCAGGATCACGTCCCCCACACTGTTTGTGACCCCCTGCCCTTTTGTGGACCAGGTGTAGAGGTGCAAGGTGTTGTGTTACACCTGGCATCCTCCTCACTAACTGTGTACAATGTATACAAAAGCCAGGGGGGCACTCTTGATGTGGGGGAGGTGTTCTCCCACGCTGCCTCCCATTCTGTCTTTATCGGGGGCGACTTTAATGCCCATCATGACATTCTTGCATCGCCCCTTCCATCCGAGGCAGGACGGCACATCTCTCTCGTTCTCGAGGAGATGGAATGTGTCTCCTTAATAAACAACATTCAAGAACCCACCCACATTCGGGGAGGACGCCTGGATCTGTCATTCACCTCCACCCCCCTTGCTGGTCAGCGCAATGGTCGCTCCACCCGCGCCTGGCCAGCGATCACTTTGCCATATAGATCAGGCTGCCACTCATACCCCTCCCCCCGCCCCCACCTCCCCCACCGAGATGGGGCCTCAGCAAAGCTGACTGGGCTGCCTTTGCCAGGGCCTTATCCACCATTTTTAAGGCCTCCCCTCCCGTCCTGGACCTCGAGGGTAGAGCAGATCAAGTTGCCAGTGCTTTTGCACAGGCTGCCTCCATATCCATCCCACAACAGCGACGTTCCGAGAGGCGTTACCGAGACGGCTGGATCTACTGCGACAGGGTCAAGGAACTTAACCACAGACTCAACGCTGTGCGAAAGCAATACCGGCGGCGCCGCACATCTCCGCACCGCCGACACCTTGCTGCTGTCACGCAACACGTTGTGTCAGAAAAACACTGGCTGAAGGAGGAGGCGTGGATCAGATGGTGCAGGACCTTAGACTCTCACTCCACTCTCAGGGAGATGTGGAGAATTCGGTCGATCTCTGACTCACGTCCCCCCTGTCCTCCCTCTCACCCTGACCCAGCCGCTGAAGCCAGCCATCTCGCTCAACACTTCGCGGATCGCTCTGCTTCCCACAATCTTCCACAGTCCGTCAGAGACAAGCAGGAGCAGTTGTCTACCTCTCGTCTTGCAGCAATTCAAACTGCCTGTGAAAGGCCTGACCCCGCCGATGTTCCCTTCACCAGCAGGGAACTGAAAAAAGCGCTGCAGCACAGAGGAGACACTGCTCCGGGGCTCGACGGGCTAACCTACTCTCTGTTATCACATGCTGGAGATTGTGGGAAAGATCGCCTTCTTGATCTGCTCAACCTCTCGTGGTCTCAGGGCCGCTTACCAGGGTCGTGGAAGACAGCCATCATCCACCCGATCCCCAAACCTCGCGACCCTACTGTCATGCGCCCGATCTCTCTTCTTAGCTGTGTTGCTAAGATGGCGGAGAGGGTGGTGCGAGCTCGCCTTTCCTGGCGCCTGGTCCCTCTACACCCGAGGATCTTTGCATATCACCATAGCAGGAGTGCCACCCACTGCCTAGCATCCCTCCTCGGGGAGCTCAGAGGGGGAAGGGGAATGGCTGTCTTCCTCGACCTTGAGAAGGCCTTTGAACTGGCTAGCCCGGTCGTCATCCAGGCTGCTCTAGCTGAGAGAGGAATAGAGGGCAAATTGCTCACCTGGGTGGGACACTTCTTCGCAGGCCGTCAAGCAGGGATCCGTTTCCAGGGGCATCTTTCCTCGTTTTACCACCATAGCAACGGCACGCCTCAGGGGAGCGTCATAAGCCCGCTGCTCTTCAATGTCCTAGTTGAGGGGCTCCTCACAGTCGACTACGGACAGGGGGTCACCCTACTCTGCTATGCCGATGACCTGGCCCTGGTTTTCACGAGGAGAGATTGCTACACTCAAGCCCTTTCTGCTCTTCCTAAACTGCACGCAAAGTGCACCGAGCTTGGCTTGAAGATCAACTTTGAAAAAACCAAGTGCCTGCCCTTTGGCTTACACCCCCCAGAATTCCCATTGCTGCTTGGTGGCCACCAGCTCTCCATCGTCACTCTCCACCAATATCTTGGAGTCTGGGTCGACAGTGGTCTGACCTTTAAAAAACAAGTTAGATACCTGCGGGAGCGTGCTGCCACCCGCACTGCTGCCCTAAGGTATCTATCACAGCGCAGCCTAGGGGCATCCTTTAAGGTCCTGAGAACATTTTATGTTCATGCGGTCCGCTCGATTGTGGACTACAGCGCCATATGCCTGACCGGCCTTGCCTCCCCATCCAGAAGGTCGCTAGAAGTCCTTCAAAACAACTGCCTGAGAGTCATGTTGGGAGCTCCCCGGTGGACTCGGATTGCCAACTAAAGGGCTGAGGGTGGTTTGCCGTCCTTGGAGCATCGTATTGCGCTCCGGGCTACAGTTACCACCCTCCAGCTAGTCCAACGACGACCAAACCTTCCAGTCTCAGCCCTATTCAGACGACTCTTAAGCCGCCCATGTGACCCTCATCCAGAGCACGACTGGGCTCGCACCACTGCCGCCTTGGTGCATAGCCTTGGAGCTGCCCCTGACATCTGCGGGGAACCCGACTCCCCCTACCCTGGATTCACCAATCCACCGCCATGGGCCCCTCTTCCATATGAAATCCACTGCCCAACTGAAGATCACCCACGTGCTTCCATCCCTGCCCTTCTTCGACAGGAAGGCCTCAGCAGGATGGCTGCTCTCGATTCCCCTGAAGCCGTCACCTATTACACAGATGGATCTGTGTGCGCTGACGGATCCGCCGGGTCGGCTTTCGTTGTAGGGCTTCATATTGAATCTTGGCGACTCTCCCCTGGGGTCTCTGCCTTCCAGGCTGAGTTAGTTGCCATACTTGGTGCATTACGCCACGCACAACTTAATCAGCAACGGCGGGTCGTCATCCACACAGACTCCTTGTCATCCCTTCAGGGGTTGCGCTCCTTCTCCAGCAGTGACAACGTTTCCCTCTTAACGGAGATATACTCAGTCGCCTCCCTCCTCACGAACGGAGGCACCTCCGTCACCCTACACTGGATTCCAGGGCACGTTGGGATCCTTGGCAATGAACGAGCGGATGCTGCGACACGCTCAGCATGCTCTCTCCCGGGAATCACTTTCCCTCTCCGTCCTAGCACCACTAACACCATTGCCAAACTGACTGGCACTATTGCTAAGCTGTCCCGGGAGGACCATCAACTGTGCGTTGCAGAGGGCTCTCGTTCTGTGCTGTGGTAAGCCACAGCCACGGCTTACCTACCGCTCCTGCCCCCACCTGGAGTACCGAACTACGTGTTGGTGCGGCTCCGGCGATTACGGCTGGGATTCCCCTGTTACAATCAGGTCACCGGGGCCGCATCAGAACCATGCCCCCACTGCCTTGAGAGGGCTGAAGAGCCCCTACTGCACTATCTACTCCACGGCCCAGCCACTGCCCAGCTCAGATCTCACCCAGATGTTGGCCGCGCCAGTTGGATAATGCCTTCCATACAGCAGCCAACATCATTGCGCAGTCCCCTCTTAGCACTCTACTATGCTTAGTAACAAATTACCCGCCCCCTAGGTAAATCAGCAAGGGCATTGTTAGCTCTACCCTGACGGGCTCTTTGTTTGCCCGTACCCCACCAAGTGTGGGGAAATATCCAACAACAACAACAACAACAACGGCGGGTGACGCATTAGTCTTCTCCTGAAGGTCTTCCTACTCCAGCGACGACGAAGACGATACTACTACTACCATGTCCGGACGTGGCAAGGGAGGCAAGGTGAAGGGAAAGTCCAAGTCCCGATCTAGCAGGGCTGGGCTCCAGTTCCCCGTCAGCAGGATCCACCGTCTCCTTCGTAAAGGCAATTACGCCGAGCGTGTGGGTGCTGGTGCCCCCGTCTACTTGGCTGCAGTCATGGAGTACCTAGCAGCTGAAGTGCTTGAGCTGGCTGGCAAAGCAGCCCGTGACAACAAGAAGACTCGTATCATTCCCCGTCACCTGCAGTTGGCTATCCGCAATGACGAGGAGCTCAACAAGCTCCTCTCTGGCGTCACCATCGCCCAGGGAGGTGTCCTGCCTAACATCCAGGCTGTGCTGCTCCCCAAGAAGACGGAGAAGAAGTAAACGCTTTCAGGAAATCCTTCTTCTTCTTCACCTCCATCGGCTCCTTTAGGAGCCACATTCGTTTCTTGAGAGAGAATAGACTTTGGCATTGCCCAACATCATCATTATCATCATCAATCATGTTTGTGTATGGATGAATGTGTTGGTATACTGTATGTATGTGTCTGTATGTATGTAGGTATGTGCATATAATGTGGTATGTGTTGAATGCTGGCATGTGTCTGTGGCTATATTTACGTTCGGTTGCATGTAAGAAGCTACTGACATCAGTGAAGGTCGATTAATAATAATAATAATAATAATAATAATAATATTATTCCCACTACTACATAACGTCTTGTCCCGTTCCCAACTGCACCTACATAATATTGTACTGTATAATTATGCCTCCTAAATAACTAACTGCCTGGCCGGGTGGATGAATGAAAACATAGGTGATGATGATGGCTATTCTCCCACCATCGAAGGAATGGACAAAGTCGTTCAGTGACAGAGGATATGGTGATGTATTCAACAGTATATATATATATATATATATATATATATATATATATATATATATATATATATATATATATATATATATATATATATATATATATATATATATATATATATATATATATATTATCCGTGTGGTGACGACCATGGTGGATTTAACACCCCCAAATAAGAGAAATAATTAAGAAAATACTATTCATTCATTTCTCTCGTCATTAGGAGTAGTATTGCAACAACTAGTTCCTACAAAATCAAAAACCACCACCACCACCACCACCACCACCATCTATCTATTCATCCATCCATCCATTCATCATCATCATCATCATCATCAAAGATTAATAATAATAATAATCAGCAGCAGCAGCAGCAGCAGCAGCAGCCATCGAACTGCGAGCTCCGGTGAAGGCCTGCTTAGTGAAACTTTTGGGAGGCGAGTGTCAGCCACCTTGTCGTGTGTGTGTGTGTGTGTGTGTGTGTGTGTGTGTGTGATATTCGCCCCGGCGCGCCGGGGCACGGGCAAACCTGTGAGCCCGTTCAGTGGAGTGCCGTCTGCACTATCTAGTTATCGAGGGGGTGGGTATTTCTCTAAGACAGTGAGTAGTAGTTGAAGGTTGGTGTTTTTAATAACTGTAGGGGCATCCACCTCGTCAACATGTGACCAGGTGAAGCCCCCGTTAAGGCTGGCTCGTAAAGGGTGAGTGGCGGGGCAGCGTAGGATGAAGTGATGGAGTGGGGATTCTTCCATTTCCTGGCAGTGCTGACAGGGGTCTGGTTGGAGATTCTTGATTTGTTTGTAGCATAGGAAGCCTAGCCGCAAGTGACGTAGTTGTATAAGAACGTGGTTAGGTGTATGTGGCAGTGGTGGTAGTGGCTCACAGCCTGTGGCCCTGCCATACCACGTCGCTGAACGGGAGGCTTCTGCAGTTAAAATTTGATGTTCCTCTTTATTCCACCCTGAAATTGTTTTAGCAACTGGTGCCAGGATTTTGGTGGCATTGTCTCGGAGAAAGAAGGTGATGGTGGGGAGGGAGCAGGCGGCCTTCGCTGCTTGATCGGCGCGTTCGTTGCCTAGCAACCCCACATGCCCGGGAACCCAGTGTAGGGTGACACTACCCCCGCGAGTGTTGATTTTCTCCGCGTGAAAGAAAATGGATGATATTAAAAAGGGGTTCTCATCTATATTGTATGAATGGATTGCTCGTATCGCTGAAAGTGAATCAGAATGCACGACTATATTTCTGTGTGCATGTTGACATGCGTGCTTAAGTGCCCCAAGGATAGCTGTGAGCTCCGTTTGGAACACTGATGCGCCCTGAGTGATTCGCCACGACACCACCTCTTCACCGCAGACGAAGGCTGCTCCTGCAGCGCCGCCTGCAGCGACAGAGCCGTCGGTGTAGTAGTCTGCAGACGACGAGCGCCGCAGAGCCACTACCCGAGCTAAGGCGTTTTGCTGAAGGAGGGCAGGGATGGTATTACGCGCCCTCCCCTCCCCCGGAAAAACAAACCTGAATGGTGGTGTTGCCCATGGAGGTGGGTCAGTGTAACCATCACAAGGCACATCAGGCTCCTTGCAAATGTTTGCTGCAGCATTTAGCTCGTGCAGCACAGCTACAAGCCCGCGGGCCCAGTCCCTGCTAGGTGCAAAGTCAGGTGGTCGTGACAGCAATCTTTTTAGCAGGGCTGAGACAGCGAGCTCGGGTCTGCGCTGCACCAGCTTCAGTACTACAGCAGTAGCACAGAGGGCGATTCTTCCACGTAACGAGGGAAGACCGCCTTCCAAGCGGAGGTTCACAAGACGTGTCCACATGGGTGCACGGAGAATAATGTGGAGTGCGTTATTCTGGATCACTTCCAGCGATGCGAGCACAGGTGGGGCTAAGTTAATCAGACAAATAGCGCTGTAGTCGATAAGCGACCGTATGGCTTGCACATAGAAGGTGTGGAGGACCTTGTACGAGGTCCCCAGCCCCTTCCGAGAAAGAAATCTCAGTGCTGCCATACGCGCAGTCGCTTTCTCCTTCAGGTATTTGACATGAGCTGTAAACTTTAGCCCCACGTCCATCCATACTCCTAGGTATTTGTAGGTGGTCACACAAGGTAATGCGTGTCCTCCAAGCAGCAATGGGTGTGGCGATGGGCTGAGGCCAAAGAGCATATAGCGAGTCTTCGCCATATTCACCTTCAACCCCAGCTCCATCGCCTTACCATGCAGTCTAAAGAGGGCCTCATTAGCTTGTGTGTAGCAGGCTCTGCTTGAAAAAACTAGAACTAGGTCGTCCGCATATGCCAGGAGCGTGACTCCCCGACCGTAGTTGACATGAAGCAGCCCCTCCACCAGGATGTTAAACAGGGTGGGGCTAATGACACTGCCCTGAGGCGTGCCATTTTCATGCCGACACGACGGGGAGACACTCCCCTGGAAGCGGATGCTAGCAGTTCTGTCAAGGAAGAAATCCTGAATCCAGCGTAAGAGTCTCCCTCTCACTCCTCGAGCTGCGAGAGTGCTCAGAATAACGGTGGAATTAGCGAGCTCGAATGCTTTCTCTAAATCGATGAAAACAGCCATACCCACTCCACCCCGAAGCTCCCCGAGGAACGACGCTAGACAGTGTGCAGTACTGCGGCCGTGATGGTATGCATTAATCCTCGGATGGAGAGGACCCAATCGCCATGAGAGCCGCGCCTGCATCACCCTCTCAGCTGTTTTGCCAATACAGCTGAGCAGTGAGATGGGGCGCGTGGCGCCTGGTTCACTCGGCTTCGGGATGGGGTGAATTATCGCGGTCTTCCATGATTTAGGTAGTTTACCTTCCGACCATGACAAGTTGAGCAATCGCAGCAGCCATTGCCTCCCGCAATCTCCTGAGTGTGCTAGTATCGAATATGTGAGACCGTCAAGCCCCGGGGCAGTGTCAGCCCTGTGCCGCAAAGCTGCCAGTAGCTCAACAACCGTGATGGGGCAGTCTGCCGCATCAGGACGATTGCAAGCTGCCTGGATGGCCGCAGCACGAGAGTCTGACAGTTGCACCAGTCGGGCTGTGACGTCTCTGGGTAGATTGCGGGAGGCCACGCGGTCCGTGAAGTGCCTTGCAAGACGGCTGGCCTCTGAGGCCGGGTCAGGGTGTGAGGGCGGGCAGGAGGGGCGGGGGTTGGTGAAGGACCGCAGCCTTCTCCACATCTAACGGAGAGTGGAGTGAGGCCCTAGAGTCCTGCACCACCGCACCATTTCCTCCTCCCGAAGGCGGCGCTTCTCCATCAAGACGTGTCGGGACACAGCCTCTTGGCGTCTGCGTAGAGGTGAGTCCCGATGTCGCCGATAATCGCGACGCGCTGCATTCAGCCGCCTGTTCAGTTCCCTGACACGGTTGCAGTAGATCCAACCATCTCTGTAGCACTTCGTGGACCGGCGCTTTTGTGGTATCGTCTCTGTGGCTGCCTCTTGAAATGCCGATGTTATAAAGTTGCTCAACCCGTCAAGATCAGAAGGGGGGTGAGATGAGGAGAAAGCGCGGACTATGGCTTTCTCAAAGGCAGCCCAGTCCGCGCCCTCCACATCCCACCTTAATGGGGGCTCAGGGGGTGGGAGGGGGGTTAAGTCGAGGTCGAGAATTATGGCGTAGTGGTCACTCATGAGGGTGGGGTATATGGACCAACGCACCGAATCCTTTAAAGGAGCCAATACGAATGGAAAGTCCAAACGCCCCCCCCTTACATGAGTGGACCGTGAGGTGTCTGTCAGCAGAGACACATCATCCATCTCCTCCATAATCAGGGACAAATGCCGTCCTGCTTCATTAGTGGCTTGAGGAGAGTTCAGTAGTGCGTGATGCGCATTCAGGTCGCCCCCTATGAGCACAGGCCCCCTGGCAGCCTGGGAGAATAATTCCCCCAGCTCCAGGTTCGCACCTGGCCTGTTATAGATATTATAAATGGTAAGGGGCGACTCCTGAAGGTGAATGCGCACCCCCTGAACCTCCACATCACCACCACAGAAAGGAGTATGCTCACAATCTGTGGCAGTAATGTGGTTCTGAACCAGGACGGCACATCCTCTGTTTACACCTCGAGTGTAAGGGAGGAGATGGGTGGTGTAGCCCTGCAGACGGATTTTATGTTTATCTTTTTCCTCCAGCAGAGTTTCCTGCAGAAGGACTACGTGGGGGTTATCCCTTGCCGCAGTCTCCTGCAGGAGCGGGAGCTTCCTCCTTGCTCCCACACAGTTCCACTGGAGGATTCTTAAGGTGTGGGAGACCCCTCGTCCATGGACAGCTGGAGTCGAGTGTCCGGCGATCTCCGAGGCACACGAGGAGATAGGGGAATCTCCTGGGTGCCTGACGGGGAACGTGGGGAACTGCGACTCAAGCTGTCTTTTTTGGACTTGTAACGTCTTCGTGTTTTGTCTCTGTTTCTCTTCCTGCTCCTTTCTCTGTCTGTGCCCTCTTTCTGTTCCTGTTGTGTTGGAGCTGGTGCTGGCAGACTAGGTTGGCGTTGTTTTGTTTCCTCTGGTGTCGGTGGACTGGGAGAGCGATGGTTCATTACAGGTGAGTGTGATCTGGCAGCTGTGGGGGAAAGAGTTCTTGCCACTGCAGGAGAGGTAGCTGGTTCTGGCTGACTGGGTTGGCGTTGTTTTGTTTCCTCTGGTGTCGGTGGACTGGGAGAGCGTTGGTTCGTTGCCGGTGAGCTTGATCTGGCAGCTGCGGGGGAAGTGGTTCTCGCCACTGCAGGAGAGGGAGCTGTCTGTGATGGTAGTGGGAGCTGGCCTGATGTGAATTTCTCTATTATATCCTGCATGGTCTCGTCTGCTGTTTTTAGCACCGTTCTCGGCAGTATTGGGAAGTGATCGAAGAGCAGGTTCAGTAGGGCTAGAAGGAGAGATTTGCCGAGTTCCGCCACTTTTTCGAAAGTGAAAGTTAGAGGTTCCTCTCGTGCGGTTGGCAGTGGTGTTGAGGGTGTGGTGGGAGCGCTGGTGGGTGGCGGGTGGTGCGTGAATGTCTGCTGTGACAGTGATGATTCGGCGGTTGGAGGGGCCGCTGTCGCGCTCGCTGTCTGCATATTGTTGAGTGGCGGGAAGTTTTCTGGGGCAAGGGCGGGGGGAGGCGCAGGTGTTTTCGTCCTCTGCTGTCCCCAGATGAAGGTTCCTTGGGGCGCCGGGGTCATGAGAGTGTCCTGTGTTTCCCGCACCCATTTCACCTGGCTCTCTCTCCCTTGGTCTACTCTGTGTATGCGTGCGGGGCATGATGGGTGCCAGGCGTGGTGTGACCCTGTGCAGCTGGGGCATCTGGCAGTTGTCTTTTCCTTTGCTTTCAGTTTGTTGAGGCATATGGTCGTGTCGTGCGCCCCGCTGCACACGCCACATGTATGGGGCCTCGCACAATTCGCCCTGTGATGCCCGTATCTCTGGCATCGATAACACCTCAGAGGCTCTGGAGTGTAGGGTCTCAGATAGAATTTCCCCCAATTTCCCAGATCTAGTTCTGGCACGAGGGGGCCCCGCAGGGTCACAAGAACCTTCAGTGTCTCCTCGCGCGTTTTCTGATTTTGGCAACGCTCTGCTGCTTCCAGAAGGTCGTGTTCTTTCAGAATGTCTACCGTCCATCGGCGCGGATAACCCATGACTATTGCTTTGGTTAGCTGGTCCCCTCGATGCAGTTCGATAACTCGCACCGTCGCTGTCTCGTCCTCCACAACCTGTTTTAGTAGGTGATAGGCCTCTTCTGTTTGGGGGACCAAAACACAGCTGTCGTCCCTCCCGAACCTGTTGCTGACATTCAGGTGCGGGAATAGTGCTTCGAGTTCCGCCACCGCTTTGTATGAATGCGTATAACCCTCCTGATGCGGCACTCGGAAAGCTGGGAAGAGGGAGGGGGGTGGCGCTGGTGCCGCGACTGAGACAGAGGTGCGCGTTTTCTGAGTGGGCAGAGTGGGAGGTGGGCACGGTTGTGGAGTGGGCTGGGTAGGAGGTGTGGGTGAAAAATCCCCTGCCGGTTTTGTTTTCTTGCGTCCCCCCCTCTTCCGCACCTGGGTGAAGCCATCGTCGTCGGTGTTAGCATCCGAGGCTACACCAGGTGCGGGAGTGGTTGCAGGTGCTGGTTGTGCATCAGTGGTAGCAGTGGCATCTTTGGAGGTTGTGAGGTGGGTGGGTGGGCTGGAGTCAAGCGGGGCCGGGAGTATGGCATCAAACTCCATACCTTCATGTCTGCGCAGCATTTTCCTGGGGACATCATACGAGGTGGAGGCAGCTTTCATGTCAGGGTATTTCGGGCGAGCTCCTTGTTCTTTTGCAGCCATAATTCGTTTAGAGTCGGCGGAGTCACCGTCCTCAGAACCATGGCGTGTGCGTTTTTGTTGTCCAGGTTTCTTGTTGAAGGTGGCGCCGTCAGCAACAGAGCTGTTGGCGGCGATGCCAGGGTCTTGGAAGGGCCGTGGGGCAGGTGGGGTGGAGGAACTACGGCTCGCCATGGTTGGCGGCCATCACTCACACAGTCACACACACAGGCACTCACACAATCACACAGGCGCAAGAAGAAGCCTACCTACAGTGGCAGTTTCTGCCCCCCTGCTAGCAGAGGACGTGACAGCCCTACCACTGCCCCGAAGGTCTTGCCTAACCCCTAACAAAGTGTTTGACTCACCCTGCGGCTTCCTATAACCACCCCTACTAAGGGGCCCCCTTGTGAACCAGGCCTGCGCCTGGAATCCGCGGGGTTCGGCTTCGTACCACACTAAACAGGGGACACTAGAGCCAGAAAGGAAATACAGGAGAAGGCAAAAAAAAAAACACTGAAGGGCGAGTGCACACAAGAGTGAGCACCCCAGTACACAGCAGTGGTGGGTGACCAAGGCGTGGTCGGGATGATGACGGCAAGCAAGCAACAGCAGCGAAAACAACTCGAGCACTGCCGCCACCTCTCGTGAGACGAGCGAGAGAGTCGCACCTTGTCGACCACCTCTTCTATATATAATGCACTAGCGGTCGTGCAAGTACCAACCGGATCCATTTAAATTTGATTTCAGGCCTCAGCGGTTGTATGGCGGTTTATGCAATGCTTGTACGATGGGTGATTGGTGGGTTTTGGCACTTAGAGAAAACGGCCATGACAGCGAGAAATTCAAGGGATAACTTGTTCATATGCAGACATTCTGTCTGTTTAACACTTATGCATTCATATCATGCACTGTGTGTGGTGCCTCACTGACGTCACTGACTGTGTCTTCTATTCTCTAGGTGCATCCTTCAAGTTTGCTGCTCGTGCATATGAAGGCAGAAATACCTTGGAATAGTGGGATTTGCCTTCACGATTTATGAAGGCGACTCCCGGAGCACAGCAGAGGAGATGCTCTCGCAACAGGATGGACATTGCCCTGATAGGTATGGAGAAAGCTTTCCTGAAATGGGGGGGGGGTGTTAGATCAGAGGGACAGAGAAAGCAATGGCCCAGCAAAATAAGTGATAATGTATATGTATGCAGACGTCCATTAAAATTAGAAGATGTAGAAGCAAAATTGACAGTTGCCTAACCCCCCCCTTTTTTTTTTTTTAACTGCCAGAGAGAGAGAGAGAGAGAGAGAGGGAGGGAGGGAGGTTTGGTATGGTTCAGTTAGGTTAGGGTTGGTTATGTTAGGTGTGGTAAGAGTTGGTTGGGTTGCATTACTTGTCTTCATATCCATTACCTTAAAAAAAAAAAAAAAAAAAAAATTGGTGCTAGCTAACCTGCTCAACGTCTGCATTTACTTAGACTACTATGCCTTCATTCATTCTCTTTCACAGAAATTAGGTGTGGACCTCTAAAAGAGGTCCGGGGGTTGTTGTTGTTGTTGTGTGCTTTGCCGTGGCCAGGTGGAATAGTGCCATGCAGTTAGGCACGCACCCTCTTAACCGCCGAAGCCGTAAAGGGTGTGCCCTTGTCGCTTCAGGGCGTACACCACGTCCATCGCGGTCACGGTCTTGCGCTTGGTGTGCTCAGTGTAGGTGACAGCATCGCGAATCACGTTCTCGAGGAACACCTTGAGAACACCGCGGGTCTCCTCGTAGATCAGGCCCGAGATATGCTTCACGCCATCACGACGAGCCAGACGACGGATGGCAGGCTTGGTGATGCCCTGGATGTTGTCACGAAGCACCTTGCGGTGTCGCTTGGCGCCTCCCTTGCCCAGACCCTTGCCGCCTTTGCCTCGACCAGTCATAGTGTCTACAGCTGCTGCTCAAACCCAGTAGTAGCGAGTGTCCACTCCGCTCCCGGCACCAACAATGATGACGGCCCCGCTCACCAACCACCCTTATATAATTCAGTGTCGGTCGTGCAAGTACGAACCTTATCCATCTAACCTTGATTTCAGGCCGAGGCCCCACCCCAGCTCCCAGGAGGCCAATCCTAGAGAGGCGTCGTAGCCAGGTCACGCCACAGGGCATGCCAAATTTTGCAAGCAAAAGCAGGAATTGCATCGAAAAAGCATGAACAGTAAATCACCGCCATGTACATCACACCCCGACCACTCACACGCCGCCAGTCCTGAGACAGGGGACATAAAAGGCCGCTGCCAGGTGCGGCGCACACGCATTCCAGCGTCTCACAGGGCGCGCGCAGGCTCCAGCGAACTCTACGGCAGAAGCAACCTGTGTTTCACTTACTAGCAGAAGACAAGTCAGCACACCACCACCTTCGACTCTACCCTGCAATAGTGACACGGCGCTCTGTACGTGAGCTTCCCTCAGAGCTTCCCACGCGGCAACCTCCAACTACAAGCATTGTCTCGCCACCAACACCAGCGCAGACCAAGCTGCTGCCACCACAGCCACCGCCGTTCCGCCCCACGATTGTGTACCGGGGTGCACACACTTGTGTGCACTCGCCCTTTCGTGGGTTGCGCCCCCCCTTCTACTAATCCTTTCCTTTCGGCCTTAGCATCCCCCAGTGTTATTCCGACACCGAACTCTGCGGTTTCCTGGCGTTAGGCCAGGTACACAAAGAGGCCCCTTAGCAGGGGTGGTTACAGGAAACACTGGAGTGGCCAAAAACTGGTTAGGGTGATAGGCAAGACCCTTCGGGGGCAGTGGTAAGGACTGTCGCGGCCTCCGCTAGCGAGGGGACAGAGCACCACCACTGTAGGTAGGCGTCTTCTTTTCTCTGTGTGAATGAGCGAGTGATAGGTAGAGTGAAAGAGTGTGTGACGGCCGCCAAGATGGCGAGCCGAGAAGAAACCCAGAACAATGCAACACCACCCCACTTCAACCCCCGTGACCCCAGGATGGCAAACAAAAAACGAGCCCATGACGCAGAAGAAACCCCCTCTGAATTCGACACTCCAGCAGGACGAAAACCAAGATTCAACGACTCTGACCTCAACCTCGACGACTACTACCTCAGCATGGAGTTTGACAACGCCACCGTCACCCAGCATGCCGACACCGCCCAGCTAAACCCCCAGGATGGACTAAATGACGAAACAGCCACCGCCACTCTTGACCACGACGATGGCTTCACACTCGTCAGCAACAGAAAGAACAAAAAAACCGCCCAAGACTCGCCCAGCTCCCACCCAACCTGCCCAACTCAGAACACAAACAAACCCCCCCCCACACCCAAACTACCAGCCTTCCTCATCCCAAAACATGATAATTTCAACAACACCTATGATATTATAACAGCCATAGAAAATTCCCACCCACACCTTCAGTTCAAGATGATCGCAACGAAAGCCTTAAACACTATAATAGTCCCCCTTGACACTGCCTCCCGGGACATCATAGAAAACCTGCGCAAAGTGGAGGGCAAACCCATCCAATTACAGAAACTTGACCCGAATCTCTCCACAAGGAAGCTTGTAGTACAACACTACCCCCTGAACTTCCCCCTCGAAGCCATTCTTAAACATCAACAGGTAGAGGAGGCAACACGTTGCAACGTTAAGGGGGAACCAACAAGGCAAGTAATGATAACCATCCGCGGCCCCACCCCCGACTCCTTGGACCTCAGAACATGGGGCAATTACGACCTACGCCCCTTCACCCCCGAGTCACTGCGCTGCTTCAACTGCCAGCGTTTTGGCCATCACCAGTCCTCCTGTAAACGACCACCAACCTGGGCCCTTTGTAGCGGACGCCACCTCACACAGCAGTGCCTGGATAAGTTCAAAGCTAAACAGCCTGTCACACCTAAGTGCCCCAATTGCCATGGCAACCACCACGCCTGGAACAAGATTTGCCCAGCACGCAAAGCTATCATCCATAAAGGCACTAACAACAATCCAAATGCAACCCAGGGGAGAATTATTACCACCCCAGCTCCACCAGGTACCTTCACATGGGGAACACAGAATAAAAACACAACCCACCCTGCCCCAACACCAGCTAATCTCCAAAACCCCCCCACTCTAACAACAACTAACTTCCCCCAGCTACCCGCTCCCCACAGAAACCCCCACAACACTCACAACAACCCCCAGCCCCCCACCACACCTCACCAAACCACACTGGCCACCCCCTCCCCCCCCCTCAACCCACCCACAAAAATGCCAGCACACAAACCATGGCCTCCACCCAAACACAGACTCCCCCACCAGCCCCCGCTCAACCCCCACACCCCACCACTCTCACCACCTCAGGCCTCGAACACATCACGAACAGCATAGCCCAGGGACTAGCAACTCTCCTCACCAATATCATAGGGAAATCAGTCCCCACCGTAAACATCGCCAAAGTACTACACCACTCTATTCATAGCCTTCACAACACCTCCCCCCCCCCGACACAAACACCGAAAACTTTCTACACACACCCACACCCACACCTACAGAAAACACAAACGCCACTTACACACACACACCCAAACAAGACACAGCACACAGCACACCCCGCACACAACCACAACCTGACACACCCTCTCTACAACCCCCACAACCACAGAAGCAACGCAACAGACCCAAAAACCGACAAAACAAGGACTCCCGTAAAACCACACCATCACACTCCACATCCAGATCATCATCAACATCATCCCCCTCCAGAAGACGACACGAATCCCGCTCTGCCACACGTGAACACATGGAGACAGACACCACCTACAAATCACACTCCCGATCTCCACTCTCACGACGCCCCTCACCGATACCAACGCCACCTGACACAGACAACTCAACACCATCATGGATGAACAAAGACGAGTAAACACCCCCCCACACACCCCCAACTTCCCCCAACCCCCCACACCCACGACACCCCCCAACCCCCCACACATCAATATCATGCAATGGAATATTCAAGGCGCATCCAACAAGCGCTCTATTCTTGAAGAGGCAGCCCACACAAACCAAATTGACATATTCCTTCTTCAAGAGACCTTAATCCCCGCCCACAAATCTCTCAAATTACGAGGCTTCACCTCATTCACACTCCCTTATTCCCGAGGAGGCCCCAGAGGATCAGCGATCTTAATTAAAAACCACATCCCCGCCAAACCCATCCACCCCTTACCCGACTGCGGGGAAGGAGTGGAGATTCAGAGCTGCTCTATTACGCTTGCCACCACACAACTCCAAATTTACAACACATACCGCTCCCACAACTCTGAACTAAACCTAGATGAGGCTCTCGCAACATCCGCCACGGAACATATATACCTAGGAGGCGACCTTAATTCCCACCACCCACGCCTGGGCTCAGCAACTACCAACCAGACAGGCCGCCATATCGGTATACAATATGAGCAGCATGACACTCAAAAAGATCAGACGGCTCAGATTAGGATATAAGAGCCTTGCACAAATCCAAACGAACAACAACCAAACCGTAACCTGCGAAAACTGCAATACCGAAACCTCCTTCCCGCTCCTCCATTACATACTGCGCTGCCCAGCCACCAATAAATTTATAAGACCCGCCACCCCCCCCCAACCCTGACATACCAAGCGCTAACATTACACTTCAGCTAGAGGTAACACTCAGGCAGGCAGCCACCTCAGTAATAGCCAACACGCCCATCTCTACACTGGTAAACACAGTTAAGTCTTTCCCCCCCCCCCTTCTAATGTCAGTCGTACAGTTAATCCCTAGCCCCGTTAATCCCCAACCCTGTTAATCCCCTTCCCCCCTTCCCTAATGTCACTCGTATGCTTGTGCCTGCATGCGCTGATGCTCATGCCTCAACATGTGCAGGCATAGGGCGTGCCTGTGACCTCTATATATATATATATATATATATATATATATATATATATATATATATATATATAAATATATATATATATATATATATATATATATATATATATATATATATATATATATATATATATATATAAAAGCACAGAGCCACCACGGTGGTTTCTGCCCCCGAATAAAAAGTCCATACAGCCATCATGGCACACCCGTACAACCCAGCCTTAAACACCGACCGGGCTAATACACGGCCCGGCCCTCTCTATAGGAGAGGAAATCGTGAACGAACGAACGAACGCGGCGCACTAACACTCTCGCTCCCTCAGTCACGCGCCATGGCTCGTACCAAGCAGACTGCACGTAAGTCCACTGGAGGCAAGGCCCCTCGCAAGCAGCTGGCCACCAAGGCCGCTCGCAAGTCCGCCCCTGCCACCGGCGGCGTCAAGAAACCCCATCGTTACAGGCCTGGCACTGTGGCCCTGCGTGAGATCCGTCGCTACCAGAAGAGCACTGAGCTGCTTATAAGGAAGCTGCCATTCCAGCGTCTCGTCCGTGAGATTGCCCAGGACTTCAAGACTGACCTGCGCTTCCAGTCCTCTGCCGTCATGGCTCTGCAGGAGGCGTCTGAGGCCTATTTGGTCGGTCTCTTTGAGGACACCAACCTGTGTGCCATCCACGCCAAGCGTGTAACAATCATGCCTAAGGGCATCCAGCTGGCCCGCCGCATCCGTGGCGAGCGCGCCTAAGGCGAGAGGCCCCTCACCTCGATCGAAAGAAATCTCGGCCCTTTTCAGGGCCAAAACCCTTTTTCAAAGAGAGATGATGACAGACCCTCAGTTTAGGTTTCCATATATCAGCTCTTGCGTTTCCGCAGCGAAGCATGCACACACACACACACACACACACACACACACACACACACACACACACACACACACACACACACGAATTAACTCCATTACTTACATGCATTCATTCATTTTTTTTTTTAAATCACTCATTTACTCTTTCTTTTTTTTTGGGGGGGGTGGGGGGGAATACTTGCCTATTCGTTTCTTTCTTTTCTTGATGTGTTGTTCACGTCGCAGTTTTTGTTTTTGTTATTTGCCTGTTTCTTTTACTTACTCATCGCTTCACTCACGCCCTCATAAAGGTACACAGGTTGGCACAACGAGAAAGGCATTCCCGCTGCATATTAGGAAATGCTCTCTATCCGTCATGAACGCACGGTGAATTCTTCAGTTACTATGCTGGAAAAAAAAAAAAAAAAAAGGTGAACCTGAACCCATCGATTTTCGCCTGCAGTTGTGCTCGTGTATGTATGTTTCTACTGTACCTATGTATTTGTGTGTCTTTGTGAGCATGTATGTCTGTGTGTACGGACGTATGAGGACACACACACACACACACACACACACGGACGAATGAACTGTACTTATATACTTACATACATGCATGCATTCATTCATTCCTCCTTTTTCAATCATTCATTTCCTTTTTTGTTTTTTTTTTTTTTTGGGGGGGAGGGGCAACTTGCCTATTCGTTTATTTCTTTTGTTGATCTGTTGTTCACGTCGCAGTTTTTGTTGTCGTTATTTGCCTGTTTCGTTTACTTCCTGATTGATTCACTCACGCCCTCATAAACGTACACAGGCTTGCACAAGGAGAAAGGCATTCCCGCTGCATATTAGGAGATTCTCTGTACCCGTTATGAAGGTTTGACAGTGGCCACGAACGCACGGTAAATCCTTCAGTTAATATACTGAGAAAGAAAGAAAGAAAAAAAAAAAGGGAACCTGAACCCATCGATTTTTGAGCTGCAGTTGAGCGTGTGTGTGTATGTATGTATGTATGTATGTTTATACTGTACGTGTGTGTGTGTGTGTCTGTGAGCATGTATGTCTGTGTGTACGGACGTATGAGGGCTTGTGTGTATGTGAGCATGACTTAGTGTGTACGTACATGTGTAGGTCACTGCGTATACAGTATAAATGTATTTGTGCACACGTGTTGTTGTATGTACGTACAGATTGTAGACTGACATGAATATGCATGATACGATGTCATGCATGTATTTACTGTACGCCTGTTGAGTGTGTTGGTTGGTACAGTCGGCCTAAGAAGTGCCGGCGGAGTATCCAGAAGTTTTCGGTCAGCGATAGTGTCCATACTCTTCCTTATATCTGTACGAGGTGAAACCTAATAGGTAAAATTGTTACAAAAAACATTAAATCCATGACCAGTTATCTGTATATTTCAAAATTATTGTAGGAAGCAGTTGGTTAGTTACGATAATAGGAATTCCTAAACGGAACTAACTGATATTTCACAACTGTCGCTCAGGGAGAGTCGGGAATAATTATTTTGTGGAGTTCAAATCTAGCGTGGTAACAGGCAGTGATTTTTGGGTAGCGTAAGACTGAACAAAAGCGAGCTTCAATAAACATTGGAAATGATAATGATTATTTATAAAATAATAATTTCCGTTACAATACGAGGGAATAATTTCAAGTCATTTATTTCCGTTTCCAATGTCTCCATGGACGACGACAGAAAGCGGGAAGGAGGCGTAAGCCAGTAAGCTATTATAAATGTTTCGATCAACACGCACGAAAGGAGATAACATTCACTCAATGACATGCAGTTATTACACTGCCTTTGGCCAGTTTCCCATGAAGAAAAATCTCAGGATTATTTCATATAAGACAGAGGGCTATCGGTGAAAAAAAAAAAAAAAAAAAAAAATACCGTACATCAGAGTCGGAGCTCCTTGGAGAATGCTACCTTCTGTTAGTGTCTGATATCCTCAGTGGATAATCGATTCGCAAGAGTAATAAAATGCAGAGGTTCATAAACCAAACATTGAGTTCAAAACTTCCAACAAAGCATTTTCTGTTGAGCAGGACATTAGAGTTTATTAAAAACACACACACACACACACACACACACACACACACACACAGTGACCGGGAGTTATAGGCGTACTGGCCACCGCGCGCGAAATTAATACATTTCACATTCATTCAAAACGGGAAAGATAACTAAGTGTTACCATCTAATATACCACTGCCTCCTGTTATTCATCTTACATCCTTACTTTCGCGATATGATATGTAATGCTGAGTAGAATTTGGCTCGACTTCTCGTCCCAAATCAACTCAACACGGAGCGGGGTCCTCTTTCGAGACCGGAGCTAGTGCAATGAAGAGAGGCAGGACATAAAAACCTTCGGCAACACCATACACGTGTATTATTTCAGTCAGACACAAGACATTTCAGTAGACATTACATCACAATATAGAGCAATACAAAACCTTATCTAAAATATTGTGTATCTCGCAGGATACTAGCTTCCTAGATATTAATGACAATACAACAAATCTTAGTACTAGGAGTACAGTAAATACCCGTGCGCGCGGAGCGCGTGAGGGGAGAAGGGGGGGGGGTTTGTGATCTACCAGGAGGGGGGGAAGTAGGGAGACACGGAGAGTGACTTAGAACGGCGAGGGGGAAGTTATGGTAATATTTAATGAGGCCCGATATTAGCAAGGGAGTTTAGGTGTTTTCTGTTGGCAAGAATTCTTTGACAATTAACTCTGGTTCTTATTTGGACTTTAAGGGCGGGGGTGAGGAGTGGAAAGAGTTTTTAGGGATAGCGTGCGGAGCAGGGGAATATAGTTATTACTTGCTGTCCTCGTTGTTTTGGTGACACTAGGTTTCTGTCGGCACAACTTATATATTACACATCTCCCCGGTATGTTATGTAGACTCACACTTCCCAACGCCTAACAAGGTCGGAACCCTCGTAAATTCTATTCCATTATATTACTCAGAGCTTAGCCAATAGCACTCCAATAATGTGTTAGCCTTTCTTCGGGCTCTAGAGAGAAGTCCTTAGAAAACTTCGGGATGACACTCGCACGTATTTTCACTTGAGGTCTCTACCCACATTCTCGCCCTTTAACGGAGGATTATGTCCTGGTTTACCCCAATGGAAATTACATGAAATTACTGCACTAGTCTTATTCTAAGAGGAAAGGAGTCACACTTAACCTACTTCACGATTATTACAGGATCACTCGTATTTCTCGTGGAGAGAAACACGGTTACCTCAGTGATGATCCGGTCGGACTGAGGGCGTCGTCAGGGTAGGGCGAGCCGGGAGGGCACGGGGCGACTCGCTAGGGCGTCCTCTCACGTCCGGGGGTTTCCGGACTGGGCTCCGGTGTAAGGCCCTTGGGACTGGGGCCGAAGAGGGCTAGGAACCTCTGGGTCAGGTCCCGGCGTCGCGGGGGCGTGGTGAGGTCTCGCCCGGGTGTCCTAGGGCGGGCCGGAAGAGGCGACGGACTGCGGTCTCCTATGAGCAGGGGCGCCGACAGGGGAGGACTGCGGTAGCGGCTGTCACGGGGGCCCGACAGGTGGGTCTTCTCAAGGGCCTCGCGCAGGGAACAGAGGCCGGGGGAGACAGGGAGGTCTTTCCTCCTTACTATACCCTGGGAGCGACCATCGATCGTCTCTACCGGAGTGCTGAGGGAGCGACCGTGGATCGTCTCTACCTGAGCTTTCAGGGAGCGACCATTGATCGTCTCTTCCTGATTTTTATAGGAGCGACCATAGATCGTCTCTACCTTGTTTTTATGGGAGCGACCATTGATCGTCTCTACCGGAGTGCTGAGGGAGCGACCGTTGATCGTCTCTACCTGAGCTTTCAGGGAGCGACCATTGATCGTCTCTACCTGATTTTTATGCGAGCGACCATAGATCGTCTCTATCTTTTTTTATGGGAGCGACCATTGATCGTCTCTACCGGAGTGCTGAGGGAGCGACCGTCGATCGTCTCTACCTGAGCTTTCAGGGAGCGACCATTGATCGTCTCTACCTGATTTTTATGGGAGCGACCATAGATCGTCTCTACCTTGTTTTTATGGGAGCGACCATTGATCGTCTCTACCGGGTTTTGATGGGAGCGACCATAGATCGTCTCTACCTTGACACTATTAGAGCGACCATATATCGTCTCTACCTTAGGGGCGCTGCCCGGAGTATAGTTTCTGACTCCACCCCTAGCTAACTCAGTGATTCCGCCATGCGAAGGTAGTGTCTTTCGCCTATGGTGGCGGCGGCGTGGTGGTTGAATGTCACAGGGGCGCACGGCCCGGGCTGACATGCGTCGTTGTTGCCCGGAGTGGTGATGGCTAGTGGCGGCTACCCCGTGGGGTCCGAGTGGGGGTGTCAGCATTCTCGTGGGCGAACTCCGTTGTTTCTGGTTCGCCCTGTTGTCGGGGATACTATGGTATTCTCCGGGATATTCTGGAGTACCGTATGTGTGTCTGTTAAAGCCACGCATTTCATGATAAATACGTTATTTGGCATGACGTGATGAAGGCATTGAATGTTTACCTTATATTCACTGTTTTCATAGAACGTATGGGAGTGGAGAGTGACCGCAGCAATCTGAAACTGTGCCGTCACTTCTTGGGGCGACGGTGCGTTGTTGTTGTTGTTGGTTCTCCAGATGAACCAGAAGGCGCGCACGCCCATACTTACTCTTTTATTTTGACTCTATTGTTTTAACCCCCAACCCTAGTTCAAAACATTTCGATTGTGCCCATCCCAAACCACCGTTGCGGAAAAGAAAGAAAGAAAGAAAGAAAGACATGAAGGGAAAAAAGGAAGAAAGAAAGACATGAAGGGAAAAAAGGAAGAAAGAAAGACATGAAGGGAAAAAAGAGAGAGAGAGGAAAAAAAAAGGTCGATAAACCAGAGTTCCTGAGAGGATAATTTGTAAGTCTGTCTTTCCCCTTTTTATCGAAAATCTTGTGGCTCCGATTGGAGCCGGAAATGTTGAAATGGCCAAGAGCGTAACCTCTCTACTTTGAGGAGGTGTACTTGGTGACAGCCTTGGTGCCTTCAGACACGGCGTGCTTGGCCAGCTCGCCAGGGAGGAGCAGCCTGACAGCCGTCTGGATCTCCCGGCTGGTGATGGTTGAACGCTTGTTGTAGTGTGCCAGGCGTGAAGCCTCTGCAGCAATGCGCTCGAAGATGTCATTCACGAAAGAGTTCATGATAGACATCGCCTTGGAGGAAACGCCGGTGTCAGGGTGGACCTTCTTGAGCACTTTGTAGATGTAGATGCTGTAGCTCTCCTTCCTCCTACGCTTCTTCTTCTTGTCTCCCTTGGCAATGGCCTTCTGGGCCTTGCCAGCCTTCTTAGCAGCCTTTCCGGAGGTCTTGGGTGGCATGGCGTCGCTGACGAGTCAGACGGTACTACTATGTGCACGGTGCGGGAGCGAGCGAGAGACTGAGTCGACATGGGGGACGCGCTTGCTGAAATCCTTATATGTGATTGCTGCCCGATCGCAGCCCGGCTTCTGCCTCGTTCCCATTCGCGGGTGGGATGGGGCCGGATCGGGAAGACGGGTATTTAAGGGAAGGTTGCGGGCGGGTGACCACTCGCAGTCCACCTCTCGCCGAGGCAACACCTCCACCGCTGTTCCCGGCGGGACCAGCTCTCCACAGCAGCCGTTTCAGCTGAGGGTCAGGCCTGTCCTTTCCACCTTCGGGAGTGCCCTGGTCAGCCCACCAGGAGATGTAGGCTGTCCGCCCTTTCCATGGCCGACCGCCATTCCTCCGCCACTACCTTGACCGGGGTTGTGCCCTTCGTGTCCACCAGGACCGGGCCTACCCTCCACGCTTCCACCTGCTGCTGTGGAGAGCTGGAGCGAGTCAGATGGGGGTTGAGGGCAGAGTTCGGGACTTCAACCTGAGCTTCGGCGCCCTACCATCGGCGCCGTTTTGTCCATCATGCTCTCGTCCCTCTCTGCCCTCGGTTAACATCGGAGCAGCCGGCCGCATACCATCACCGTCGTTTGGGGGTTTCTACCTGAGTATGCTGGCGCCCTCTCCATCGGCGCCGTGCTGTCTACCGCTCTCCCCCTCGCCTCCTCGATCATCGGGTTGTTTCCATCATCGCCTCGTTCCCTTCCTCTGCCGCCCTTGCCCTGTCTGCCAGTCTTCGTCCCTGCTTTGCTCCTTTATTGGAGCTATTTTCGCCTATCTTTGATGGGCTCTTTGTTTGCCCGTTCCCCACCATGTTGTGGGGAGAATATCACAACAACAACAACGGCAGGTGACCCACTCCCTGCCTAGACACCGTCTGATGCAGAGCCCTGACTGTTTTCTCACTCGTGCTGGACTTAGTCTGATTTACTAGTGGCGATTTTTCGCCTGTTTTCTCAGTTTTGCCAGTTTTGAGACTTAGTCTCTGGCACTGAGAAGAATTTTTGCTGTTTTCCAGGTTTTTTCTGGGACTTTGTCTCCGATTGCCTGGGTGTGAGTGGGAGTGTGTGTGTGTTTGTGACTGTGCGTGTGGGTGTGGGTGTTTTTTTTTTTTTTTTTTGCCTGCAGTTAGTGTCCCTCACCGTAGTACGACGCTGAACCCTGAAGGGGTGCCGTTAGGGCACTTCCATGAAGGGGGGCCTTTAGGGCCTGGTTATAGGAGGCGGTGAGGGCGGCTCTGTTAGATTAGGGAAAACCCGAAAGGGGCAGTGGCGGGGCCTCCCATCGCCCTTTAGAGGGCGGGGAGCATAGGTTGCCCGTCACTGTAGGGACCTGACCACTTTTGCTGTTTTTTTTGTTTGTGCTGTTTGAGTGGTTGTGTGTGTGAGGTGTATGTGTGTGTGTGTGTGTGTGTGTGTGTGTGTTGACTGAGTTTTTTTTTTGGTTGCTTCTGTGAGCAAATGAAGGGATCCAGCATCCCTAGGCCCCAGGGGCATTCCCGCCTCCCACTTCCTCAGTCGAGGCCCTCCATCCCGTGTCCTGCCACAGGCACGAAGCGGGAGTGTCACTGCTCTGACTCAAGCTCCCACTCATCAGCTCACGAGGTTTCCTGTGCTAACCCCTCTACACCCAAGTCTACGGGAGTGGTACCTCGCTTGCATGGTGACTCTACCCGTTCTGCTAAGGCAGCCCGCCGACATGAGGCTATGGAGGAGGTTGCACCTGCTCCACCATCTCTCTCTTCCACCAAGGGCACTTCAGCTTCTCTAAGTGCAGATGCCAGCCCTACTCCGCGGCAAGGCACTCCCGTGAACTGATCCCTCGATCCGCAGCCTCGCGCTCCCACCTGCGCACCCTCTCACGAGCCTAGGCCGGCTAGTTCTCGCATTCTCAAGCGGCTGGAGGTCCCGTCGGAGGCTCCTGCTGCGACTCAGATCTCCCCCTCTGCTGATCCCGCTCTGCATGAAGATGAGGGTTTCACCCCCGTGGTACGCAAGGGATCGAGGCGTGCTCGCCAGGGAAACGGCCCTTCTCTGGCAGTACGCACTGGGCCTCCCCTCAGGGGTCCTTCTGTTGCTCGTCCCTCCGTGTCAGCAGCTGTGCGTCCGCCGCCCCGCTCTGCATTCCCAGCTTTCCGTGTGCCGGTACAGGACGGGCATGCGACGAGTTACGACGCCGTGGCTGCACTAGAGCGTCACCTGCCAGAGCTACGCTGCTCCAACCTGATAGGTCGGGATGGAAGCTCGGTGTTGGTGCCGAAGGACGAGGGAGCCTACGACCTCTTGAGAACAGCTCTGCAGGACGAGGCCTGCCCTGTGAAGCTAGTCGAGCTGACGCCTGGCCAACAGTCTACGAAGGCAGTTGTCATGGGTTATCCCTTGAGAATGCCTACGGAGATCCTGCTTCACCACCCTCAGGTCGAAGAGGCAACCCGCTGCCAGAAAGCGCGGACCCGGGAGGAGACTTGTCAGGTCATTGTCACCCTGCGGGGTCCTCTGATCCCTGCGATCGACCTGGGGAACTGGGGAAAATATCACCTTCGCCCCTTCACCCCGGAGCCACTCCGTTGCTACCGCTGCCAACGCTACGGGCACCACCATGCCAACTGCAACCACCCCGTCATCTGCGGCATGTGCAGTGGCGCCCACGACACGGACGAGTGCCTGCAGCGGTTCAAGGCAAACCAACCAATTGCGGCCAAGTGCCCTAACTGCTCCGGACGAAACCACGCCTGGCACCCCAGTTGCCCTGCGAGGGTTCACCGAGTGAACCAGGGTCGAGAGAGGCAGGTTGCTTTTGTGCAGGAGCACCAGGCCACCAGCGCCACTCCAGCTCCCCCTGGCACTTTCATCTGGGGACAACAGCGCCGCCCTCTCATCCAGCGCCCACCACCTCTCAGCGACCAGGAGTTCCCTCCATTGCCCTCAGCTCTCACTGTGGTCCAGACCACAGCAGAGGTCCACCGCCAACAGCCGCCTGTCTCGCCACCACTTCCAACTGTAGCGACCAGTGGGTCACTGACAATTCCGCCACCAGTGTCTGGCTCCACACCCAGTCCACCCCCCGCTCCTGCTCCTCCGGTGATCTCGTTCACAACGGAGGAGCTCAGGACCTTTGCCACAGAGCTCGCGATGACCCTAGCGAAGACAGTAGCTTTAACCCTCGACATCCCTCTCCCAACAGAGCCCCTTGCCGAAGCTGCCAATCGCCTTGTGGACCAGGCGATCGAGAGGAAGATGGCAAGCCTAGGTGCTCCTCTGTCCCCTCGCCGCCCAGCTCGTTCGGCAGGGTGACCCCGTCCCACATCGCACAGGACAGCTCGCCCGTCCAAGAGGGTCAAGCCACGACCTCCCAATGCTCTGTCTTCCACCGCACAGCTGCCTCGTCATCGCCATCGTTTGGGGCAAACCCTAACACCATCTGGGTCCAAAGTGATGGACAGGGCCTCACCACTGCTGCAGGAGAACGACCGTCCGCAGCTGTCGCCGGACGGCCAGTAGACCCCTCTCTCAGGCTCCTCCAGTGGAATTGTGTGGGAGCACGGAGCAAGCTCCCCCTTTTGCAGGAAGCGGCCGCAAAGGACCGCCCTCATGTCATTCTCCTGCAGGAGACCCTGCTCCCGGGCAATTCCACTTTCCATCTCTCGGGATACACCACCCATCTCCTCCCGTATATTCGTGGCGTTACACGGGGATGTGCCGTTCTGGTCCGGGACCACATCGCGTGCACGGATTGTGAGCCCCCTCCTTTCTGTGGACCTGATGTGGAGGTTCAGGGCGTGGTTCTCCATCTGGCGATGTCGCCCCTGACGGTATACAATGTATACCGGAGCCAGAGGAGCACCCTGTAGTTGGGGGAACTTTTCTCCCAAGCTGCCAGGGGAGCTGTGTACATTGGGGGCGACTTCAATGCCCACCATGCCCTGCTCTCTTCGCCTCTTCGGCCCAACGATGCAGGACGACACACCTCTTTAATACTGGAGGAGGTGGGTGATGTTTCCCTATTAAACGACACCACTGAGGCCACACACATTGACGGGGGGCATCTGGACTTGGCGTTTGTGTCCTCCCCCCTTGCGGGCTCGGCAACATGGTCACTGCACCCTCACCTTGCTAGTGATCATTTTGCCCTAGAGGTCACTCTGCCAACTGCTCCACTCCCACCGACGCCGCCCCCTCCTCTGCGGTGGGACTTCCGTAGGGCCGACTGGGTGGCGTTTGCCCAGGCCTTAGCTGGGGCCTTTGCTGCATCTCCTCCCGCCTCAGACCTCGAGAGACGAGCAGATCAGGTGGCGAGTATCTTTTCACAGGCTGCCTCTCTTGCTATCCCCCTGCAGCGTCGATCCGCGAGGTGCTATCGGGACGGCTGGATTTACTGCGACAGGGTCGAGGAATTGAACCGGCGGCTCAATGCGGCACGCAGGCAGTACCGACGGCGTCGCACATCTCCACACCGTCGGTACCTGGTGGCTGTCACGCGACATGTCGCCACAAAGAAATGCCGCCTCAAGGAGGAGGCGTGGATTGGATGGTGTCGTACCCTAGACGCTCACACCACACTCAGGGAGATGTGGAGGAGAATCAGGTCCATCTCCGATCCACGTCCTCCTCGTCCGCCCTCGCATCCTGATCCTGCCGCGGAGGCCAGCCGCCTCGCTCAGCACTTCGCAGATCGCTCTGCTTCAAGCAATCTCCCACAATCCGTCCAGATTCTGCAGGCTCAGCTATGCACCGCTCGTGCCACGGCAGTTCAGGCTGCCTGTGATAGGCCAGACCCAGCTGATTGTCCCATCACCAGCGGGGAGGTTCTAAAAGCACTGCACCACAGGGGGGACTCTGCGCCTGGACTGGACGGGATTACATATTCACTCCTGTCACACGCTGGAGATTGCGGCAGCGAGCGCCTACTTGATCTAATCAACCTCTCGTGGTCTGAGGGGCGTCTGTCAAGGTCGTGGAAGGCGGCTGTTATTCACCCGATTCCTAAGCCTCAAGATTCTACCGCCATGCGCCCCATCTCCCTTCTTAGCTGTATCGCTAAAACGGCTGAGAGGGTTGTGCGGGCTCGTCTCGCTTGGCGGCTGGGACCACTGCACCCCAGGATCTTCGCTTACCACCATGGTAGGAGTGCCACTCACTGCCTCGCGTCTTTCCTTGGGGAACTGAGAGGGGGAAGGGGGATGGCCGTCTTCCTCGACCTTGAGAAGGCTTTTGAACTAGCCAGCCCTACGGTTATTTTGGCTGCCCTTGCAGACAGGGGTGTGGGAGGCAGGCTTTTGTCCTGGATTAGGGACTTCTTTGCGGATCGCTCTGCAGGGGTCAGATTTCAGGGGCACCTCTCACACTTTTACAAACATTTAAATGGCACGCCCCAGGGGAGCGTATTAAGTCCTCTCCTTTTCAATATCCTTATGGAGGGGCTCTTAACTATCGACTATGGGCCTGGCGTCACCCTCCTCTGTTATGCGGACGATCTTGCTCTCGTCTTTACAAGAAGGGATTGTTTTAGACAGGCTGACTTGGACCTTTCTCGGCTCCATGCCAAGTGTGCCGAGTTAGGCCTCAAAATTAACTTTCAGAAGACCAAGTGCCTGCCATTCGGACTCCGCCCCCCAGACTTTCCACTGCTACTCGGTGGCCATCAGCTCTCCCTTGTCACTGCACATCGGTACTTGGGGGTCTGGCTTGACGCGGGTCTCAACTTTTCCTGCCACGTTCGGTACCTGAGGGAGCGTGCATCCACCCGCATGGCTGCTCTCCGCTATCTATCCAAGCGGAGTTTGGGGGCATCATATTCCGTCCTACGGACTTTTTATATACACGCAGTCCGATCCTTAGTAGACTACAGCGCCATCTGCTTGACGGGACTCGCTCCACCAGTCGCTAGATCTCTGGAGGTCATCCAGAATGATGCCCTCCGCATTATGCTGGGTGCTCCACGCTGGACCCGACTTGTCAATCTGCGTATGGAGGGTGGGCTGCCATCTCTGGCCCATCGCATTGTATTACGAGCGGCAATTGTCACTCTGAAGCTGATCCAGTGCCTGCCTCACCTGCCTGTCTCTGCCCTCCTAAAACGCCTTCTCTGCTGCCCACCCGAGCTGGCCCCTCAGCGTGACTGGGCCCGCACCACAGCCACTGTCATTCATGGATTGGGAGCTGCTGCAAGCCTCTGTCAAGATCCCAACTCTCTCTTTCCTGGATATGTTGATCCACCGCCATGGGATCCTCCTCTTTTTAATATTATTTGTCCATCGGAGGCTAAACCTCGCCCCTCAATTCCAGCACTCCTTCGCCAGGAGGGTCTCAGTAGGGTGGCAGCTCTGGCCTTAGCAGACTCAGCCATCTATTACACTGATGGCTCTGTTTCCTCTAATGGCGCAGCTGGAGCGGCCTTTGTCTCTGGGCAAATAGTGGAAGCTTGGCGACTCTCTTCAGGTGTATCTGCTTTCCAGGCGGAACTTGCGGCCATCCTGGGTGCATTGCGCCATGCTTACCACCATCGTCGCAATCGAGTCATAATCCACACAGACTCTCTTTCCTCCATTCAGAGATTACGATCCTTCTCGCTGCATGACAACGTCTTTCTCCTAACAGCAATTCATACATTTGCATCACTTCTTGTCCATAGGGGCGCAACGATTAACCTTCACTGGCTCCCGGGACATGTGGGAATCAGTGGTAACGAGCGTGCTGATGACGCTGCGTGCTCAGCTTGCGATCTCCCAGACATCACATTCCCACTACGCCCTAGTCCCTTGCACCTCATCCGCACTCTCACTGCCACCATGGGAAGACTATCCCTAGAGGACCATCAGCTCTGGGTCACGGAGGGCTCTTGCTCTGCAAAATGGTATGCTACTGCCACGTCCTATTCCCTCCTGTTGCCCCCCCCAGGTCTACCTAATTTTATTGTAGTCCGGCTTCGAAGATTGCGTCTTGGGTTTCTCTGCTACAAGCAAATTGTGGGTATGGAGCCAGACCCGTGTGAACATTGCTTGGCCAGCTGTGAGGAGCCCCTTCTTCATGATCTTCTGGACTGCCCAGCCACCACCATGCTCAGGTCTGAGCTCGACTCGGCCCTAGCCCGATCTGGTGACGTCTTTATGGACGCTGCTGGCGTTGTTGCCCGTGCTCCATTAAATAAGTTAATTACTACGGTAAGGGATTATCCTCCACCTCGCTAAAGCAAGTTCGCGCAAGTAGTGCGCACCTCTGACGGGCTCTCGGTTTGCCCGTGTCCCAGGAAACTGGGACGAATATCCCACAACAACACAACAAAAGGTGGGTGACGCATTAGTCTTCTCCTGAAGGTCTTCCTACTCCAGCGACGACGAAGATGATACTACTACTACCATGTCAGGACGTGGCAAGGGAGGCAAGGTGAAGGGAAAGTCCAAGTCCCGATCTAGCAGGGCTGGGCTCCAGTTCCCCGTCGGCAGGATCCACCGTCTCCTTCGTAAAGGCAATTACGCCGAGCGTGTGGGTGCTGGTGCCCCCTTCTACTTGGCTGCAGTCATGGAGTACCTAGCAGCTGAAGTGCTTGAGCTGGCTGGCAACGCAGCCCTTGACAACAAGAAGACTCCTATCATTCCCCGTCACCTGCAGTTGGCTATCCGCAATGACGAGGAGCTCAACAAGCTCTTCTCTGGCGTCATCATCGCCCAGGGAGGTGTCCTGCCTAACATCCAGGCTGTGCTGCTCCCCAAGAAGACGGAGAAGAAGTAAACGCTTCCAAGAAATCCTTCTTCTTCTTCACCTCCATCGGCTCCTTTAGGAGCCACATTCGTTTCTTGAGAGAGAATAGACTTTGGCATTGCCCAACATCATCATCATCATCATCATCATATTTGTGTATGGATGAATGTGTTGGTATACTGTATGTATGTGTCTGTCTGTATGTATGTATGTGCGTATAATGTGGTATGTGTTGAATGCTGGCATGTGTCTGTGGCTATATTTATGTTCGGTTGGATGTAAGAAGCTACTGACATCAGTGAAGGTCGATTAATAATATTATTATTCCCACTACTACATAGCGTCTTGTCCCGTTCCCAACTGCACCTACATAATACTGTACTGTATAATTATGCCTCCTAAATAATAAATAACTGCCAGGCCGGGTGGATGAATGAAAACACAGGTGATGATGGCTGTTCTCCCACCATCGAAGGAATGGACAAAGTCGTTCAGTGACAGAGGATATGGTGATGTATTCAACAGTATATATATATATATATATATATATATATATATTATCCGTGTGGTGACGACCATGGTGGATTTAACACCCCCAAATAAGAGGAATAATTAAGAAAATACTATTCATTCATTTCTCTCGTCATTAGTAGTATTACAACAACTAGTTCCTATAAAAAAAAGAAAAAAAAAAAACCATCATCATCTATCTATTCATCCATCCATTCATTCATTCATTCATTCATCATCATCATCATCATCAAGATTAATAATAATAATAATCATCATCATCAGCAGCAGCCATCGAACTGCGAGCTCCGGTGTAGGCCTGCTTAGTGAAGCTGTTGGGAGGCGAGTGTCAGCCACTTTGTCAACCACCTCTTCTATATAATGAACAAGCGGTCGTGCAAGTACCAACCGGATCCATTTAAATTTGATTTCAGGCCTCGGCGGTTGTATGGCGGTTGATGCAATGCTTGTACGATGGGTGATAGGTGGGTTTTGTCACTTAGAGAAAACGGCCGTGACAGCGACAAATTCAAGGGATAACTTGTTCATATGCAGACATTCTGTCTGTCTAACACTTAGGCATTCATATCATGCACTGTGTGGGTGGTGCCTCACCGACGTGACTGACTGTGTCTTCTATTCTCTAGGTGCATCCTTCAAGTTTGCTGCTCGTGCATATGAAGGCAGAAATACCTTGGAATAGTGGGATTTGCCTTCACGATTTATGGAGGCGACTCCCGGAGCACAGCAGAGGAGATGCTCTCGCAACAGGATGGAAATTGCCCTGATAGGTATGGAGAAAGCTTTCCTGAAATGGGGGGGGGGGTTAGATCAGAGGGACAGAGAAAGCAATGGCCCAGCACGATAAGTGATAATGTATGTGTATGCAGACGTCCATAAAAATTAGAAGATGTAGAAGCAAAATTGACAGTTGCCTAACCCCCCCCTTTTTTTTTTTTTTAACTGCCAGAGAGAGAGAGAGAGAGAGAGAGAGGGAGGTTTGGTATGGTTCAGGTAGGTTAGGGTTGGTTATGTTAGGTGTGGTAAGAGTTGGTTGGGTTGCATTACATGTCTTCATATCCGTGACATTAAAAAAAAAAAAAGAAAAAAAAACATATGTTTAGTAACTGTGTGGTGTCAGGCAGGGTGGATGTGTTGTACTTAAACCCCTGTCTGTTCACTGTACATAGCCATTTTCCCTTTTTCGTTTTATACTTTATCAACTTGTTATACTTATTATATTTCTTAAAATTGTTTGCTTGTTTTTAACCTATGGTAGACATGTAATTTTCTAACCTTAACCATCATGTAAATGCGCGTCCACACGTGTCCTCGAACATGTGTTGACAACACGGTTGGCAGCATGTTTGGGTACATGTATGCAGCAGTACTTGGACAGATGTATGCAAACATGTTTCAGTGCAGCTTCGAACACTGGCAGCAGAGGTGATGGGATATGAGTGGCCATACCAGGCAGCTGAGACTTCATCATGATGTTGCCAACATGTTCTGGACGCTGCTGTTTCCAGTATGTTTGCAGCGTGTTCGTTACTGTGTTGCATACATGTTGCCAGCACTTGTTCGAGCACACGCGTGGACGGGCACTAATAGAACAAAGCTCCTATTTCTGCGGCTGAAGTGTAGCTGGCACACCTTTGTGACATCAAGACCATATTGATAGCTTATTCCTTTGCAGTTGAGCATTTATTGATATCAAGAGGTCATGATCTTAACGTCTTAGCCATAACTTCTTTTCATAATCAGCACCATGCTCTAAGATAATCTTGTGTTACAGGTCAATGAGATAATAAGACATTAGTACGCAGGTAGGCTACATCCTTTCCATATTTTTTCACTTAGTGTCTATGTCAGGATATACTGTAGTCGTACTTTCTTGCTACAGCTCACCGCTCAAGATGGAGAGTGGCAGTTTTATGTGAAGAGTATATTGACTCTTACGATGGCTTCCTATTTTTACAGTGTTCTTGGCAGCATCAACGCAAACACATTCACCCGCCATTCCATCACTTCAGGAAGCAAGGTCTGCAATTAAGTGTATAAACATCTTCAGCAGTGTTTTAGTCTACAGTATATTCTAATTAGTGTTTTTGTTAGTATTTAAATACTGCCTGAATCAGCACAATATTTTACGAAAGACAAACTACAGCGGAACAATTCTAAATCCCAGACAGTATATGGTGACAAGTATTTATGAGCAATATGAGCACTCGGAATTATGAATCTGGTGACAGCACGGATGAGTCACGTACAGCGAAGGATCTAAGTGAAATGTTACCCTGGAATCTCGAAAACGACATGCTTGATTGGGAAGTGGTGCGTACCGTACTTGAACAAGATGAACCACTCGACATGCCTGACTGGAAAGGATGGATGCACTTTTAGCACTGGACCTTCGGAGGAAAGCAACATTATGTCTAACTACTTGCGATATACTGGCCAGGAAAATGACAAAACTATACCACCTGATACATCTAATGCTTCTTGGTTACGTTTGCCAGCCTTTGGTGAAAAGCAAAACTGCAGTTCTTTACCCGGCACGATTGATGAAGGCAGTGCCATGGCTGCAGGTCAAACAGCACCAGGCATCCCGATCATCACGATTGTTCAAGGTAGTGCCATGGCTGCAGGTCAAACAGCAACAGACATCCTGATCATGATTGTTCAAGGTAGTGCCATGGCTGCAGGTCAAACAGCACCAGGCATCCCGATCATCACGATTGTTCAAGGTCGTGCCATGGCTGCAGGTCAAACAGCACCAGGCATCCCGATCATCACGAATGATCAAGTTAAACTGCCTCCACCGACCCCAGGTAAAAGACTTGTAAGGGCGACACACCGCTGTACCTGCGTAATCCTGACCATTACAAGGACCCAGGCGATAAGAAACGCATAATTGGTGCAAAAAAGACTTTCAGATCGAGAATCGAAACAAAAGTTCAAGCAGAGAAAATGACAAGAGAAGAAGCGGACAGAAAAATAAATGAGATGAACAAGGGGAACTTCGTTTATTATTGCATAACTTCCGAAGACGGGACAGAAAAATATGTTTTAATGGATAAAAGTCAGTGTCAAGTTCAGTAATTTACTAATAATAATCCATCCATCCATCCATCATCCAATCCTATATTGCCCCATGAGGAGCAGAGGAGCCCGAGGTTAGGCAAGTTGGTCCTGATATTTAAGGTGAGTGACCAGCCTCACTCATCCCTGAGTGGCATTACGTGAACAATAAACCCCAACCATCCCTTGGATATAAACCTCCGCCGGCTAAATCCGACTGGAGTGTCTTAATTACGCACTAAACCACCAGGCGCCATAATCTGGTTATATAGTTACCACCCAGCGTAGTAAATGGTTTTCTGGTGTACAGGAAACCATTTGGCTTGTCACTCAGTGTAGAGTCATCCATGGGCAGAAGGAAGGGAAAAGAATGAAGGAAAAAAAAAAAAACAGAAGAGGAAGTGTAAAGTCATCCATAGGCAGAAGGAAGTGGAAAGAGTGAAGAAAAGAAAGACAGAAGAGGAAGAAAGGACAAGAGGATAAGGCAGACACCCGAAGCAGCACTACATCGAGTGAGTGGATGGTGAGCGCCTCGACCTAGCACATTATTAATAATAATGATAATAATACTGTTATGCCAGCAGGCTTAGGGTGGGTTTTGTGTTTGGAGATGCGGGGAACCTTCTAGAAATTAAGAGTTGTGTCGTAGGCTTAGGCTGCTGTTTGCACCTGAAAATGTGAGGAACATTATGGAGATTTGTTAGTAACCACCTTCCCCCGTGCAGGGCGGTGGTGGTCCTGACAGACCCCCAACTGTATCACAGACTGACCGGCCCCAGACTGACCGGCCCCAGACTCGTGCTCCCCTCGACATTCCCGTAAATAATGCATCATTTGTTGGTCATCATGCTCTTGGTTCCAATCCTCTGGCTGGCCTAAACCCTTTCATTATTAAGGTGATTGATGGCTGTGCTGGTGAAGTGAAACAGGCCAAGAAACTGGCTAATGAAGAACTCCTCGTAAAGACTGTTACTTTCTCTCAAGTAAAAGACTTGTTAAAGCTGTGCAAGTTTCATTGGATATCTCGAGCCGAAGATCCCTGTTACCATGACTTCCCGCAAGGGTGTTATCTTTTCCAGGGACCTCATGGTGATGAGTGAGGACAAGATTATGCAGGAACTCGCTCAACAAAATGCCATAAATGCTAAATTCATCACCAGATTTTCGGAAGGCATAAGGACTAAGCCTGCAACCATTACCTTGACTCTTGGTAAAGTTTCTCTTCCCGATCAATTTACAGTTGGCTATGAAACTGTTAACATATGGCCATATATCCCTAGCCCACTTCGCTGTTTGAAATGTCAACTATATGGAAATAGTGACAAGTCTTGTCAGATGTTCCAATCAGTGTATGGCTCAGAGTCATGATGCTGAACACTGCACATCCGTGACTGTTCAAGTATGCTGCTTTCACTGCAAGGGTGCTCACGCCACTTCCTCGAGGGATTGTCCCAAGTGGAAGGAGAAGGAGGTCTGCACGGTGAAGGCAACTGAGGGCATCTCCTACTACAAATGGTAGGAAGAAGGTGAAGGCAACTGAGGCCATCTCCTACTACAAATGGTTGGAAGAAGGTGAAGGCATTGCATGCAACTCCCTCGCCGAATACCTTCTATGCTTCAGCGGTCATGGTCCGTCCTGTAATGTGCTCTGTCGAGACACAGACTGCCCCTGCCCCTGTTCCTCATGCCACTAACTCTACCTCTTCAACTCAGCCTCCTGTAAGCTCCAATTGTCTGATATCCCTACAGCTACTTTATATTCTCAAGAGGCTGCTGTCACTCAGTCAGTAAGGTCTAAACCAAAGTGTGACAGATGTAGTAAGATTAATCTGACCATCTCACAAAACAGGTGTCAGCACAGCCAAACGCTGGATAATGTCACTGATCCCGACCATGCCGAAGCCAACACATGTGGGGCAAGAGTTTATTAAACGGGTAAACATATGAGGCGGTCTTCTGCTAAACCTCTTAGCCTCCCTGACACACCCATTAAGCTTGACCTAGGATCAGCTGCGGACAGCGCAGGAGGAGAAGGAGAAAAAACATGAGGAGAAGGAAAATACTGCTATACACTAAGATTGTCTTAAGTTGCTGAGTCATGTAAAGCTGTTAAAAGTAGGCATCACGAGAGCTTTTAACCTTGGCCTGACTCTTGTGGAGTACCAAGGACGCTTTGTGGGGCGTGGAGTAAACAAGCAGGGGTTATGATGAGTGTCCTGCTCAAGTGAATAATTAATTTTAGTAAGAGGTCACGAGAAGGTACACCTAAAAGCATCATTAACTTTGATATAAGTGATTCAGGTGAAGCTAGACAGTTTGAGTGAGAGGCAAGACAGTGCTCCAGGAAGTAGATATAAGCAGAGGCATGAAGGTGGACAGCAGAGTACAGGTTTAGGTGGCTGGCAGACGGGGCAGATTCGGGAGTGTCTCGGGACAACAGCTCTGCTGAGTGGAGAGACAGTCACACGACCATGGACAGCTTAAGGAATCTGGTGAGTGGCAGTAGCTACGATGGGGAGATTGTGAGTGTGCAAGACAAGGAAATTTCACATGCCTGGGCGTAAATTATAAATGCCAGTTAGCATCTGCTCGATAACCAGCAATAATTGATGCTAGTCCCTGGTTTTGGGGATAATTATAGCGGTTATTCTTGTAGTGAGTAACTACTCAAAGATATGATACTCATGAGTTATTATGATACATTAAGGGTTTGTAATTATAAGTATTAGAGTTAAATCTCCATATACTGAGTGACTTGATTGCATTTGTATTGCTAAAGTAATATAACTGTCTTGTTCTAAGCTAGATATAGTAAAGTATAAAAGGTATCTTTGTAAGACATCTGCAGGCGATCTTGGACATCGCAACTTCCAGAACAGTAGTAATATTAATGCAGTAAACACTCTCAACATAATTTGAATTTTCGGCCCACCTCAGGCCATCATCAGGTATTACAATTGTTTTCTACAGTTAGCTCAGACTTGATGAAAATAACAGAACTTTATTGAACCATAAAACTAAAAAAAAACAAGTAAAAAAGCAAGTAAATGACTTTAAGATAAAGAATTTTTTCAATCACAAAGATAGAGTGCCTACTCCTCTATGTTCAGATGTTGTTTACAAATTTACATGTCCTAGTTGTAAGGCTGGGTATATTGGATGTACAAGTCGTTCATTCAAAATAAGAATATCTGAACATATGGGAAAGAGCTACAGGACAGGGCAATATTTACATCAGATGGCTTTTTCAGCTATTAGAGAGCATTCATTAACCCATGACCACCCTTTCTCTTACAATGATTTTCAGATAGTAGCTAAATTCAGTAATTCGGCTGATGCTTTACTAGGAGAAAAATTACTAATAGAAAAGTATAGACCTGAAATCAATGTAGCAAATAGTACTTAATGGTCTGTTCGAATCTATAGGTGGGTTTGGTTTGTTTGCTTCAGTTTGGGAGGGGTTTGAGTTTAGTGTTCCAACAGACGAATGATGTTTCAGTGGGGGGTTTGAGTGGTTTTCTTTGGGTCTTCTCTGAGTGATTCTTGGCATTTCTGTTTCATTTCTGTTGACTCTTTGATGTATGGTCGTGAGGAGTGCAGACCTGTTTTCCATCTGCTCTCTTCTCTAGCTTTCACGGCTGCCTTACCGGCAATTAACATTTTCTTTTTTTTTCACCCTTCTGGTGACGTATAGGTTAGCTAGTTTCTAACTTTCCTCCCCTCCCCATTAGTTTGGAACAGTAGGTGTCTGTTCCTATTTACTGAGATTACCTTTGCTTATCGCCCACGGAGGGTCCCCCCCACTGATCGCTCTGGGGCGTGAATAAACACGGTCGGGCCTCCCTGGAGTGGTTTGAGAGGGCAATTTCAGCCTTAGGTGTGTGGTCCCCGGTTGTTTGTCCCTTGTTCGTTTTTCCTCCTCCTTCCCACTTCCCCCGTTAGGGGGAAGTGGTCCCTATGGCGGACACCCCTGCTGCCTCCCCCCCCCCTTCAGGGGGGGAGGTGGTCCTGACGATACCCCGACAGATTCACTGACTGACCGCCCGCAGACTGAACGGCCCCAGACACATCTCTTGGACATCCCTGTAAATAATGCCCAATATGTGACCCTACATGCTCTAGGTTTTACTCCCTTGAGCAGTCTCAATCCTTTCCTCATCAAGAAAGTGATTGATTACTGTCCTGGGGAGGTGGAACAAGTAAAAAAACTTGGTAACGGAGACCTGCTCATCAAAACGGTAAACTCATCCCAGGTAAAAGACTTAATGAAACTGAGTAAATTCCATTCATGTGATGTCGAGCCGAAGATCCCGCACGCCATGAATTCCTGCAAGGGTGTCATCACCTGCAGGGATCTCATGGTTATGGAAGAGGACGAGATCATACGGGAACTTGCCCAGCAGGACGTAATCGGTGCCCGGTTTATCAATAGATTTTCCGAAGGCGTGAGGACGAAGACTGCCACCATTGTCTTGACTTTTGGAAAAGTGTCACTCCCAGACCATGTTAAAGTTGGATATGAAATTGTTAACGTCAGGCCTTATATCCCTAATCCACTTCATTGCTTAAGGTGCCAATTGTATGCGCATGGTGATAAGACTTGTGGGGCTTCCCAGTCAGTATGTGGCAAATGTGGAACACAGGGACATGATGCTGAACGCTGCACATCGGAGACGGTACGTTGTTTTCACTGCAAGGGTGCACACTCCACTTCCTCTAGGGATTGTCCCAAGTGGAAGGAGGAGAAGGAGGTCTGTGCAGTGCAAGCAACTGAGGGCATTTCCTACTACGAAGCTAGGAAAAAGGTGAAGGAGTTGGATGCAACTCCCATGCCGAGTAGGTCCTATGCTTCGGCGGTAATGTCCCGTTCCTTGATGTGCACCGTGGAAACACAGACTGACCCTGAACCTGCTCCTCTTGCCTCACACTCTACCTCTCCATCTGAGCCTCCTGTCCAATCCACCTCTCAAACTGACACCCCTGTTGCACCTTCCTACTCTCAGGCTGCTGCTGCCTCTCAGTCAGTCAAGCCTAAGCCGAAGCCTGACAACTCTAGTAAGAAAAATATGACCACCCTCACCAAGTCACGACCTCATGTCCTTCCTGCTCCTGGTCCAGCGAGGGAGAGAAGAGTTAGCTCTTCCTCGGGGGGCTCTGGGAGCCTAGTTATTGATGAGCAACATATGGATGTTTCCGTTAGTAAGCACTGGGATAGGTCCCCCGGTAGCCACTCGCCTGGTGGCAGGCGGTATAAAAAAGCTAAGCACACTGGCCCCTCTTGTAAATCTTAAACCGCGACATTCACTGTGTTACAGTGGAATTGTAGGACTCTTGGGAATAAAGTCCACAATATAGCAATTTTGCTATCTATACACAGGCCAGACGTTGTTTGTTTACAGGAGACGCACTTGGTGGATCACCCAGATCCTCCACAGTTCAAACACTACCATTCGTATAGAAGATATGATGGTCACGGAGTCGCCATATACACCCACAAATCACACCCACAAACGGAAGTGATTATAGTTCTACTCTGGAAGCTGTCGCGTGCAGAGTAAAATTTAATAACACGTATCTGTCTATTTGTTCTATCTACTGTCCTCCCCGTGGTCCCATTGATGGTGATGCTTTCACTTCACTAACTCATCAACTTCCGGGTCGTAAATTAATTTTAGGCGATTTTAACGTCCATCACTGTCAATGGGGAAGCTTGAGGAGTGATGGTAAGGGGGAGCAAGTAGCCGACCTCATACTGCAGCCAAACCTCTGTCTTCTAAACAATGGTAGAGCGACTCGTGTAGACGACCGCACTGGTAACATGTCATGTATAGATCTGTCCTTGTCATCTCCTGATATACACACTAACATCTCTTGGGACCCATATGACGACTCGACGGGTAGCGATCATTTTCCAATCTGTCTTTCTTATACACGCGACGATTTTCGGCCTCCTCCACCACCTAAATTTAACTTTAAGAAAGCAGATTGGGGGTACTACTCACGGGTCACCAGTCTAGATATATCGTGAGATGACATTGACGAGAAAGTTTCACACCTACAGACTTCCATTATACACGCAGCTGAGGCTGCTATTCCCAAGACATCTACAATTCCAAACAAGCGTAGAGTTTCGTGGTGGACACCAGATTGCCGACAAGCACTCACAAAGCGCAATAGGAGATACAGGATTTTTGAGAAACAGCCAACAGAATCAAACTTTATTGCCTATAAAGCAGCTAAGGCTGAGGCAAGGAGGACAATTAAAGCAGCAAAATGGACTAACTGGCGTAGTTTTGTGTCCACGGTGAATTGCTCCACCCCACTAAGTCAGGTCTGGTCCACCATAAATGTACTAAATAACAAGTACACCCAGTCACCAATCACCACACTTGAGGTGGCCGGGAATGTCATTGACGATCCCGTGGACATTGCTAATACTATGGCCGACCATTTTGCCCAGGTAAGCAGCTCAGCCAACTATGATCCTCGCTTTCTCCACCATAAGCGTACAGCTGAGCTGCAAAACTTAGACTTTCCCACGGAAGACGGAGATAAGAGCTACAACTCCGAATTTACATTAGATGAACTTCTCCTTGCCCTTAAATCCTGTAAAGGCTCCAGTCCCGGTCCATCCACCGTTACGTACGGTATGATCCAGCATCTTACTCAGGCCAACCTGAGTAAGCTGTTAGCGGTGTACAATGAGATTTGGGCGTCTCACACGTTCCCAAACTCATGGCACTACGTGCACATCATACCGATACCTCGCTGGGATGGTCGCCTTACAAGTCCCAGTTCATTTCGACCTATTGTGCTGACTGACTGTCTATGTAAGGTCTTTGAACGTATGGTTGATAAAAGGTTACTTTTTGTTTTATTTTCGAAGGGTGTGTTAAATGATCAACAGAGTGGATTCCGGAAATACAGGTCCACTTTGGATCACTTAGTGCACCTGGAGCATTGCATAGCCGAGGCTTTTGCCAATCGTGAATTCATGATAGGGATTTTTCTGGATATTCATAAGGCTTATGATATGACCTGGTGAAACGGAATACTACATTAACTCTACGCTTATGGTTTAAGAGGTAATTTGCCCATTTTCCTTCAGAACTTCCTTACTGACAAAACGTTTTCTGTCAGATTACCCTGTAACGTAACTTCGGACATATTTGTCCAAGAGAACGGGGTACCACAAGGAAGTGTGCTTAGCCCTACTTTGTTCAGTGTTGCCATTAATGACAGTCTGTCATTCGCTTCCGTCCCCAGGACGATTAGATACTCACTCTATGCTGATGATTGTGCAGTGTGGCACTCTTCCCGCAATGCACAATCCTCAGCAGAGCAGATTCAACTGGCACTTGAATCTGTTCAGCGTTGGGCCCTGGAGTGGGGATTTAAATTTTCCGTCCCTAAGTGTGTCGGTGTTGTTTTTACTCGTAAACTTAACGTACCTTCTTTGTATTTGACTTTAGATGATCAGCCGATACCTTTTCAAAATTCAGTAAGATTCTTGGGTCTACATTTTGACAGTAGGCTCAGTTGGAGAACACATATTAATCATTTGCTTGTTTCTTGTAGTAAAAAAGTAAACGTCCTTAAGTTTCTTTCTGGTAAATCATCGGGAGCAGACAGAACGTCTTTATTGATGGTGTATAAGTCCCTTATCCGTTCTAAGCTTGACTATGGCTAACAAGTGTATGGGTCGGCATGTCAGGTCTCCATATTATAATTACAAATCATAATAGATAAATAGATAGATAGATTGATAGAGAGACAGATAGAAGCAGGAAGTCAGATGATGAGAAGGTATTGTGTCTGCGAGAATCGAGCAATGCTAAACATGCTTACACACTCTTAACTCAAGGAATGCTTTATAGGCACATGACAGCGCCTCGTGACCATGCACACACATACACACATACTCACACACAGGTTTCTGGAACTTTCCAACCACAGTGTAACACACGTGACACGACCCCTGCTACACCAGAATTTAGGAAAGAGAGGTCAGAAGGAGGCTAGCCATAGAACAGGCAGGTAGTAGGGAGAAGGGCTTAGCAACATGGGAGAGAGAGAGACAGAGTGAGACAGGAGGTAGCTCGTGGGACTCTGCTCAACTTCACTCGTGTGTGAGAGACTTTGTTAATATTTCCAAGGCAAATAAAAATAGTCCCATACTATTCTTTACCTCTCCTGTCATTGCATGACAAAAGGGAACCAAGATTATCTACTTACAAATCTACTCACTTGTAACAACCGCTCGTCCACAAGTCTAATATATATATAACTAATCTACAAAACTTCTCTACAAGTAACTACAAAGTCCTTTTTGTGACAGGCATCGGATGCTGTCCTCCGTAGACTTGATGTGCTTCAGAACGTGTGCTTGCGTATATGTCTCGGAGCCCTTTGATGTACTTGTGTGGAGCAGTTGGAAGTGGAGGCTAATGTGCCTCCCCTCCGTTTACGTGACCACCTGCTATTTTCTTATGGTATCACCACCCACTGTAAACGCTCACTTGGCCTTCCGAATCCTCCTACAGTGGGAATATCTGCTGTATGCGGCCCTCAAGCCAGTGGCTGTGAGACTTCACTTCCTCTGTGAGGTGTTAGGGTACGACCTTTCTAATGGGGATCAGGTTTTAACATAAAAAATAGCGGCCTGGGAGTCTCTTGCTACCACATTTAATACTGACTGGCTCCCCGTCGCAAAGTACAAGGCGCCGGAGGTGGAGGTACGACAGTTGTTCCGGATGATCCTCATTAGACACCTAGCGTCATTCCACTTGTACACCGATGGCTCTAAGATGGATGAATGTGTGGGTGCGAGTGTGTGGTCTATGGAATGCCGCATCCGTTTGCGCTTGCCACCCCATACGTCTGTATTCACTGCTGAATTATTTGCCATAGATCAAGCTATAGACTATGCTTCGCGTTCAGATCACAACAGTTTTGTCATTTTCTCGGACTCTAAGTCCGCCCTTCAGGCAATTCATTCATGTAGGACTGATTCACATGAGGTCCTGGGCCGCATTATCAATAAGCTGCACACGTGTGCTAAATCCTTCTCTCTGATCTGGGTGCCAGGTCATTGCGGTATTTACGGCAATGAGCAGGCTGACGTACTAGTTAAATCAGCTGTAGAACTCCAGGAGACTTGGGACGTTCCTCGTGAGCTACAGTCTAGTCTCTCTTTCGGAAAGAAATCAATTAATCTTCTGTGGCAAAGTCAGTGCACCGACCTGGCAATTCCATCAGTCAAAAGGACCATATGTGATTGGTCCAGTTCCTCCCGAGGAAACAGGCAAGAGGAGGTCGCTTTAGCTCGCCTCCACATGAATTCCACCCTATTGACACATATGTTACCATATATTAACAGACAATTTCCACCGCGTTGTACCACCTGTGATGCGGTGTTATCTAATAGTCACATCCTTTTGTACTGCAGTAGGTATGCTGGGGAACGTACCTCTCTGGCTGCCTTCTGTAGGATAAATGCGCTCCCTTTCACACTTGATTCTGTCTTGGGTGATGGGGACGTTGGTGTGACTAATAAATTGATGACTTTCCTGAAAGAGACCAGATTACTCAGAGAGTTGTGATTTATTTTATGAACTTGGTTGTGGTTTCCATGTTTATTATATATATATCTATTTTTTTTCCTTTTTGTATATAGGGATATGGTTTTTGTACATATGTAAATACGTCACTACACTTTTATATATTTGTGAAACGCAGGAGGAGGTTACATTTATATAAATGTATTTTTTTTCTTTTGTTCAGGTTCAGTAAATTTGTAATTGTTCCCTTTTTTTATTATATAAATTTGATAATTATTTGATTATTTTGTAGTAGTATAGTAATGAGTCTACATGTGATGTATAGATGGAAGTATTTGTCCTGGTACTATCCATGTATACTGATGTATTCTTTATACTTATTGTTTCATAATCATGAATAATAACTTAATATTGGTATGAAATAGATGCAAACATTTCATATCATTATTTTGGCTTTCATGATTATTGATTCTTGCTGGCCTAATGCCCCTTCACGGTGATGGCCAAAAAAAAAAAAAATCTGTTTGAGCTTTTATACTGGGAGGAGGGTTGATTTACTTGCTTTTTTACTTGTTTATTACTTGTTTTTTAGTTTTATGGTTCAATAAAGTTCTGTTAGTTTTATCAAGTCTGAGCTGACTGTATAGAACAATTGTAATACCTGATGATGGCCTGAGGTGGGCCGAAAATTCGAATTATGTTGAGAGGTATCTTTGTGTTTTGGAATCTCAGAGTGTGGACCAGTTTTCCTTGTAGTATGGGAGGGAATTGGGACAGACAAGGATGCACAGTGTCACACTGTCCTAACTTTAATGTTACAGATTCTCTCTGCACTTGTCTCCACACTCCCTACTGCTGTTGTTCTGATGCTGCCTATCTACAGCATTCATATATCGAGCTAATTAAAGATGAGTGTGAAACATGTAAGGGATTACTGAGGGCGTGTAGGGTACGACACAATCACGTCCTCATGTTATTCCTGCTCCTGCTCCAGCGAGGGAGAGAAGAGTCAGCTCTTCCTTGGGGGAGTCTGGGAGTCTTGCTGTTGATGATAAAATGATGGATTCCATCAGCAAGCACAGGGACAGGACCCCTGGCAGTCGCTCACCTGTTGCCGGATGGCAGAAAAAATATAAGCACACTGGTCGCATTCACTGTATTACAGTGGAATGGTAGGACTCTTGTGAATAAATTACATTACAGCAATCCTGTTATCAATACACAGGCCAGACGTTATTTGTTTACAGGAGATGCACTTGATGGATCACCCAAATCCTCCACAGTTCAAACACTACCACTCATGTAGAATATATGATGGTCACGGAGTTGCCATATACACACACAAACCACATCCAGAAACAGAAGTGGTTTTAAATTCTACTCTGGAAGCTGTCACGCGCAAAGTAAAATTGAATAACACGTGTCTGTCTCTCTGCTCTCTCTCCTGTCCACCACATGGCCCCATGGATACTGATGCTTTGAATTAACCTTCTGACCACCTTCCTGGAAATAAGTTAGTGTTGGCCAACTTTAATGCTCATCACTGTCAATCGGGTAGTTTGAGGACTGATGTTCGCAGGGAGCAAGTAGCCCACCTAATACTACAGTCCAACCTCTGTCTTCCGAACGATGGTAGAGCGACTCGTGTAGATCATCAATGATCATACTGGTAATTTTTTGGCCATCAATTTGCCTTTGGCCTCCCCAGGTATACATAAAGATTTCTCGTGGGATCCTTATGACTTCCTTGGGAAATGATCATTTACTCAACTGTCTATCTTATACACGCAACGTTATTTTGGACCCTCCACCTCCAAAATTTAACTTTAAGAAGGAAGATGGGGATCCTTGTCAAGGATTGCTGAGTTTGATATATCTGGGGAGTCCATAGCTGTAAAGTCTAAAATTTAACTAATTCCATTGTACACGCGGCTAAGGCTGCTATTCCCAAGCCTTCTACAGTTCATGTAAAGCACAGAACTCATGGGTGCACACCACATTGCCAACAGGCATTAAGGAAACACAGTAGGAGATACAGGATTTTTGATAGTCAGCCTAGTAAGAAAAACTTTATTGCATACAAACAAGTGTGGGCTGAGGCAAGGAGTACAACTTTAAGGGCTAAACATGATGCCTGGCAGTCTCTTGTGTCCACGGTGAATGGTTTTACTCCACTAAGTAATGTCTGGTCCACTAATAAACTACTAAATAATAAACGTCCCAACATCCCTGTGACCACTCTGCAGGTAGATAACAACATCTATGACGATCCCGCGGACGTAACTGACATCCTCGCCAGTAGTCTTTCTCACGTACTGTATGTAGCTCAGCCAGTTACGACCTGTGTCTTCTGGACCATAAACGCACGGCTGAGCTGCAAATATTACTCTTTGCCACAGAACACGCAGACTTCCCGTAAAACGAAGAATTTACCATGGATGAACTGTTCCTTGCCCTTAAATCCTGTAAAGACACCAGTCCTGGACCAGACACCGCCATGTACGGTATGATCCACCATCTTAATCAGGACAACCTGATTACGCTCTCAGCACTGCACAATGAGTTTTTGGCATCCCAAACATTGCCAAACTCATGGCACTTTGCACACGTCATACCGATACCCAAACAGACTGGTTGTCTTATGAATCCTACTTCACGTCGTCCTATTGTGTTGACTTCTTGTCTATGTAAGGTCATGGAACGAATGGCTAATAATTGGCTTCTTTTTGTTCTAGAGTCGACGAGTTTGTTAACTGATCGACAATGTGGCTCTGTAAATGCAGAAGTTCACAAGATCAGTTAATGCATTTGGAGCACTGCATTTTGGAGGCATTTGTCGACAAAGAATTCATGATACGAGTGTTCTTGGACACCCATAAAGGCTATGATATGACGTGGCAACAAGGTATGCTAATGAAGCTCTATGCATATGGTTTAAGAGCTACATTGCCTTTTCTTATTTCCAATTTTTTAAGGGACAGATCTTTCTCTGTCAAGTAACCCCGAAACAAATGTCGGATATATTTATCCAAGAAAACCGGGTGCCTCAGGGACCTATGCTTAGTCCCACTTTGTATAGAATTATGATCAATGATAGTGGTCAGTGGTGGCACCCACCATCCACTCACTCAGTGTAGTGATACTCTATTGCTGGGTAACTATACATTGAGTGACAAGCCTAATGATTTCCTGTAAACCAAGAAATCATTTAATACGCTGGGTGGTGGACTGTAGCACCAGTCTAGCAGGGTGGTACTCCCAAGGTGGATGGAAAGCTAATGACAGGGAGAGCTGGAGCTCCCGTTTCATCAGCCCTGGGGACTAGCTCCTGACCATCCCCCTTTGCTGAACTTTTTCAATGTTTCATTAACACAGAGAGTAGGCCAGCATACCCTCCAACGCAAGTTCCTCTAACTGTCACATCAAACTATGTGCACATTATACACTACACTTCCTATTAAAAAAAAAAATGGCATCAATTCACCAACCCTCGGAGTCCCCCACGAGAGGGAGTGACCATCGAAGTCCCCACCATCCGCCCCTCTCCCAGTGACGACCAAGCAAGATGCCTGGAACCGTGGAACCGTTCTCTGACTCTCTTCTACTTCATTTCTGCAACATTCACGGCCATTCCTCTAACTTTCCTGTTGGACACCGCCTCTCCATTAAACCTCACCTCCTCCTGGAGTAACTGAGATTCAGCTGTCTGAGGCAACTGACAGCAAGCCCTTTTCTGTATCCTCCTACTTTCTCTATACTCATTTCAAAGCCAAAGGTGGCTCTTGTGTATACGTACGCAATGACTTCTCTTGCTCTCGTGTTCCTGAACTTGGTTCTTCTGAATTCTCTACTCTCTGGCTTCGGCTATCCTGTCATTCTGTAACAAAATATATCTGTGCTGTTTTCCAGTCCCCTAATTCTACTGACTGTGAACAATTCTTTGACTATCTTACATCTATGACGGAACACATCCTGTCAATTTCTCCTTTCTCTGAAATCTCCATTCTAGGAGATATCAATGTTCACTACCTTAGGCTCTCCTCTCCTTTCACTGATCCACCTGGTAAACAAGCCTACAATTTTTTGTATCCTTAATGACCTAGAGCAGCTTGTACAGCACCCTACCCGTATCCCTGACCGTCTTGGAGAGAGCTCCAACATACTTGACCTCTTCCTTACACTGATCCTTCTGCTTACACTGATAATCTTTCCTCTCTACTGGGCTCCTCCGATCACAACCTTATCACCATAACCTCCCTTATCACACCAGTAAGGCTTGTGGACCCTCCCAAGAAGTGTTGGGTGTGGCACTTAGGAGCTGCTGATTGAAAGGCCCTCAGGCAGTAGTTCTTTGATTTTCCCTGGAATGATTATTGCTTCCATGGTCGAGAGCCATCTGGGTGTGCCTTCTGCATTATGGAGATTATTCTCTCTGGCATGGAAGCATACATTCCTTTCCCATATCCTACGACTAATGCAAAAAAAAGAAATAAAGAAGTTTAATCACGCTTGTTCTAATGCTGTCCACAATAAGGAGAAGACACGCAAAAGGTACCAGATCCAACCCACCACTGAATCTCAAGTTTTTTTTTTAATTTTCTGCCTAGAACTGTGCTAAGTCTGTCCTTTGCTCTGCTAAAAATAATTTCATTCATGCTAAGTGCTCCGAACTCTCCAATCTGAATTCTTCCCGCTCCTTCTGGCACCTTGCAAAACACCTTTCTAACAACTTTACCTCATCATCCTTCCCCCTTGGTTTCCACTCTGATGGCTCTGTAGCTACGTCTTCTACCGATTAAGCAGATCTCTTCGCTCAGTCTTTCTCCTCCAATTCCACCTTCAACAATTCCCGTGCTGTTCCTCAAACTTCCCCCCCCCCTTTTGACTTGCTCATGACTTTGATTAATGCCGATGTACCACATGGATCAGTCCTGGCTCCAACCCTATTCCTTACTAATAATAATGATCTCTTATCTGTCACTCATAATCACACCCATTCACATGCAGATGACTCAGCAGTTCACAGTTCATTCACACCTAAACATCCACTCACAAAGTTTAATATCTCTAACTCACAACTCAGTACACCCGTCTCCATAAATCAAGACTTATCTAAAAGAACTGATTTGGGGGAAAAAAAAAACCTTTGTCTCATTTAATGGTAGGAAAACCAAATCTATACAATTTACTGATGACATGAGTGAGAGAGAAAGACAGGTTTGGGGATGAGTTGGATGAAGGAGTAGGAGAAATTCCCAGGAGCTATAAAGTGATCATAATGGGAGATGTGAATGGAAGAGTAGGCACTGGTCCTGAGGATGACATAATGGGTTGTTATGGAGTACCAGGAGAAAATTATAATGGGAATCGACTAAAGGATATGTGTCAGGAGAGGAGATTGTGCATTTGTAACTCGTATTTCAAACACAAAGATGCACATAAATATACATGGTATAGAGGGAACGGGGATCGTGTTGAAAGAAGCCTGATTGATTACGTGCTCGTAGAGAGGTCGATGCTGGGAATGGCTGCTGATACGAGGGCCGTGAGAGGACGATGTAGAGGTCTATCAGATCATATGATTGTGGTATGCAAGATCAAGCTGAGAGGAGTGAGGTGGATCGGGAGAGAGAAGAGCAGTCAGGGAAAAAGACTGAAAGTCGAGAAGCTGAGGATCAAAGAAATAGCAGATGAATACAGGACCAAAGTAGGGGAGGAGTTGGAATCAGTGAATTGGAATGAAATGGATCTGGACAGTCTGTGGAATACATATAGGGATTGCTTAGTTAGAAATGCTAAAGAGGTGTATGGTGTGGCCAAAGTGGCAACAAGGAAGAAAGGTACGGCATGTTGGGACAAAGAGGTTAAGAGATCAGGGGAGGAAAAGAGGAAAAAGTGGCTAGAATGGTTATGGAACAGGGGTTCAACTGAAATAAGAACTGAATATATTGAGATCAAGAATCACGTCAAGATACTAGTGAAGAGGAAAAAGAAGGAGGTAAATAATGACATAGGAAGAAAAATGAATGCCAACTACTCTGAAAATAGAAGTTATTCTGGAAAGAGGTGCGGAAATGTGGAAGTGATAGTAGAAAGAAATGTGAAGGTGTGAAGGATGTAGGTGGTAGATTATTAACCCTTGGGGATGAAGTAAGGACCAGATGTAAAGAATATTTTGAAAGTCTGATGAATAGGAATAGAGAGAGGAGAGTCACTGTAAACATGATTGGTTTTGGGGGTGTGCAGAGAAGGAATGCAGTGCCAGGAAACGTGACACTAGCACAGGTGAAGAGTGCTGTGATGCGGCTGGAAAAAGGGAAAGCAACTGGGGTTGATGAGGTGTATGCAGAGATGCTTAAGTGATGTGAAGGGAGTGGAATGAAATGCTTTTTGGAGATAATATATAAGAAGGCATGGATGAGTGAGACTGTGCCAGCAGAATGGAGAAAAACTGTGATTGTACCCCTGTACAATGATAAAGGTGAGCGAAGTGAATGGAAGAATTATCATAGCATATGTTTATTGAGCGTGGCAGGAAAGGTATAAGGAAGAATTATTATAAAGTAAGATAGATATCAGAAGTCTTAGTGAGTGATGAGCAGGATGGCTTTAGGAGTGGCACAGGATGTGCTTATCAAATATTTGCAGTAAGACAGGTAGTGAAGACGGCTTGAGAGAAGGACTAAAAGGTGTTTATGGCATTCATTGACCTGGAAAAAGCCTACGACAAAGTAGTCAACGAAGGATTGGGAAGGTTTTGCGCGTGTATAGTGCAGATGGTAAGCTGCTAGGTGCCGTCAAGAGTTTTATGGTGGTGGTGAAGCACTGTAAGGGTTAATGGACATCTAAGTGAATGGTTCGAGATCGGTGTGGGCTTGCGACAAGGTTGTGTGATGTCCCCATAGTTGTTCAATATATATATGGATGGGTTGATGAGAGAAGTAAAAACACGAGCAATGGAGAGGGGGGGGATGGCGTTGGTAATCATTGGTGATGGATGGAATATCTCAAGTTTGTTGTATGTTGATGATGCAGCACTGTTTGCCAGTACCGGACAAGAACTTGGTAGGCTAGTGCAGAGTTTTGCTGATGTCTGTGAGCGTCGTGCCTTGAGAGTAAATATAGTGAAGAGTAAATGTAGAAAAGAAGGTGACTCCCAGTGCGATGTTACAGTGAATGGAGAGAGACCAGAATTGGTGAGAGTTCAAATACCTGGGAACAGTAATAGGAAAGAGAGGAAACTGTGCAAAAGAAGTGGAAAGTAGAGTGACACAAGGGAGGAAAGTAGCTGGTGCAATGAAGTCCTTGATAAGAAAAAGAGGCTTGAGTGTTGCAGCTGCACGAGGCTTAAACGAAGGAGTGTTAGTGCCATTTTTAACATATGGATGTGCGACTATTGTGTGGCATGAAAATGAAAAGTCAAGAGTAAGCGCAGTGAAGATGGGACTCCTGAGGAATGTATGTGGACTACAGAGGGTGGATAGGATACGAAATAATGTGATTCGTGAAAAATGTGGAATGGGGATGTCTGTGGACACCGGAATCGAGGAGAGTGTATTGAGATGGTATGGTCATGTGGAGAGAATGGATAACAACAGAGTGGTGAAAAAGGTATATCTAAGCGAATTTTGAGGAGGGAGAAGGCGAGGTAGGCCGAGGAGAAGGTGGAGAGATATGGTGGATGAGTGTGTGAGGATGAGGGGTTTGGAAGTCGGTGAGGCTAGGGAACTGACAAGAAATCGAGCTGGATGGATGAATGTTGTCAGGAGAAGTGCATGATCAGAGATTTGGCACCCCTTTTTAACGTGGCAGCGTCCGGATTTGCTCTGTCGGATACGTTTATAAGAAGCTACAGAACGTAGTGAATGTTTTTGGCGTATCCGATAGAGCCAGGATTCCCGGGGCTTTTTATTATTACATTTACATACACGCGGCACATTGGTCCTATCTCCAACAGTGACAAATTTGTAGAACGCCAGTTCTAATAGCTGTGACAATCCTGTAGCCATAGCCTTGGTCTGTACTCAGGTCTTTCAACACATCTTCACTGAGCTGAGGAAGATGGAGGGGCCATCACAAACTTTGATAAAATCAGGATCAAACTCCAACTCTGTTGCATCATTCAACATTTTTCCCAGGGGATCTGACGACTTATTTTTAGTAAGTGTTTTCACATCCAAAGCAGTCACTGGGTGTCTAAGTGACAGTTCACCTGTATGTAAATCACAGACTATTCAAACAAGTTTCTTCTGGAGTTTCTCCTCAACATAGTGCATTACTGCTCCTTCCCAACCAGTGCTGACATTGCAGGAATCACCCCCAGTAGCTTGAAGAGTCTTGTCTGCTTCTCTGTTCCTCAGCCATTCTACTAGATTGTCAGCAATAATTTGGGCACGTCTTTTCTCTTCAGTAGCTCCATCAAGAACAGTGCCACAAATATGTACCACCAGGTTCTATATACACTGTATATTGTTCTTCTTCTACAGCACCTGGATAGAGGCTCCCAGTCTCTTCTATTTCCAACGTTACCTAGGTCTCATCACGATGACCATGAAAGAAAATACATGTGATCCCATTCTCCTTAAGCTCCTCATCAAATTTCATATTCAGTTTCTCAGTATTACTCTCCTGAGACCTTCTGACCTTGTTATGGTCAATAACCAAAGTAGCGTCAAACTCACTGATGTGGCCTGCATCAAGCCATGTAGCAGAAGCAATCTCTGCAGTCTATCGAAGTCCAGTGTGGTGGCTGAGGCTTGCCAGAGCTATGTTGGTGGTGTCCTCAGTGTTGTATTTTGCTCTCTTCACTTTTTAAACACCAAGCACCACAAGTCTCAACACCAGGTGCCAAGTAATCAGTCTTTCTTAGCTACTAATTCCACAGCATCATCAGATTCATCTTGTGCAGACAGGGACCTCCTTACTTATTCTTCCTGTTCAGTCTTCTGTCTGTTCTGCTTTATTTTGTCTTCAACCCCTCTCTGCTGCTCCTTCCTTTCCTGTTGCAGTATCTGTCTCTAGTCTCTGGAAAGTCAGTTGGTCTTATTTGGTGAGGGCCAACACTTCCAACTTTCTCTCTCTGGCCTTTATTGAAGGCTACCTCTATTACTGGCATCTTTTCAGTTCTGCTACAGTGACAATCTAATGCACTCCACTGGCACAGGCAGAGTTGCAACCAACATCCGTACAGGTCTTGATATCACATTTGCAGGTAAGTATGTCCATCAACCTATCAAGCTTCTCCATAAACCTTTCTCCTCTAGCTTTGCTTTGCCTGCAGACACCTTGTTAGCCTGTTCTCACATGGTTTTCAACTTAGCTTTGATCCTGACCTGGCTGTTTATGACTAACCCACAAAAATTTGGATTTGCTCTGCCCCATTGAACAAGCGAGGCTTTCATAAGGTCAGTGACAAGTTGGTCAGTGTTGTATTTCCTCTTGTTTTGGTCACTAGTCTCTCTGAGGTGCAGTCCATAACGGAGATCTTTGACAGTTGCCAGCGTTGCTACATGAAGCTCTCTCCCTTACTCCACCAGGTGGTGCAGAGGAGTCCAAGCTTGTAGTCTTGTCTCTACCTGGGACATTTTTGTGGAAAGCTAGGACACTCGTAGAAATACAAGGATCATTACAGTCTTTCCAAACAGTACAAATCTGCATCTCATTAATAAAGTTTGCACAACTGCACAGCAATAACAGTGGATCTCAGTGCAGTCCATTAAGCGGTTTGACTTGCCAGTTTGCCGTGACAGTACAAAAGAGAAAAACGACCTTCCCAGAAATGTTTAAGTTTTGTCTGAGTAGCAATAAAAATTTATGGTATTAAAATACACCATTACCCTCCTTCCTGCAGTATAATCCCACCCAAATGCCGTCTCCAATAATTTCGTAATGTGTGCAAATTTACGCGTTTTTTGCACAATTTCAGCACAAAACTGAAATAGGTAACTTACATGTGAGACAAAAGCAAACGTATATATGTGTTAACCAGATACATATCTACCATTTGATTACTAGTAATTTTAAAGCTATTGACTTTGTCCAAACTAACACACCTTATTGGTATATGCATGCGATCTCTGCAGTTCGGTAACAAGGGAGACTATGACTGTTGTGCAGATTGTTTGACTATGTGAGGCCGTAAAAGCATTCATCAGGTACACCTTAAGTTTTATTGGCGTTGACGGAGGTATGCGCTCTCTGAAAGCTTTCTCTTTACCTTTGTTGTCGTACTCGTGTAACTGGTTGTTTGCACCTGACAAATATCGCTAATTCTTTTCACCTCAGTTATGGTGAAGTTTAGTCAAATAAAGAGTTGATCTCAATACTAACCACGGAGACACAGGCCTATTTCACAACTAAGGCTTATCTAAACATGTACCGGACTTGTATGTATGGTCGCGGAGGGTGTGGACGTATATTCATGTGTTCTTTCCTCCAGCTTTTTAGGGCTGCCTCACCAGCGTTTTTTTTTTTTTTTACCTTTCTGGTAACTTAGGATTAGCTAGTTTTCCTCCCCTCCCTGTTAGTTTGGTAGAGTAAGTGTCTGTAACTTTGTACTGAGACTGTCTTTGCCTCCTGCCCATGGAGGGTCCCCGCTCACTGATCGGTCTGGGTAAATACACGGTCGGGCCTCCCTGAAGTGGGATGAGCGGGTAATCTTAGCAACACTTGTGTTCTCCCTAGGTGTATTGCCCCTTGCGTTTCTTCTCTTTCTTCACACTTCCCCCGCAAGGGAGAGGTGGTTACTGCAGTGGACGCCCGCGCCACCTCTCCCCCCTTCAGGGATGGAGGTGGTTGAAATGGACTGAATGATACAAGGACTGACCGTTCCCGAGACTGAACTGCCCCAGACTCATACCCTGATTGACATACCTGTTAATAATGCAGACCATCAACTCCTCCCAGGTTAAGAACTTGCTTAAACTGCTCAAGTTTCACTGTTATGATGTTGAGCCGAGGATCCCGCATTCCAGGAATTCCTGTAAAGGTGTTATCACCTGTAGGGGCCTCATGGTTATGGAAGACGACGAGATAATATGTGAAACTTACTCAGCAATATGGCATAGATGCAAGATTTATTATTCGAGAACGAAGACTGCAACGATTGTGTTAACCTTTGGCAAAGTTTCTCTTCCTGCTCAAGGAAAAATAAGTTATGAAACTGTTAACGTAAGAACTTATATTCCTAATCCCGTTTGCTGTTCCAAATGCCAACTTTATGGCCTTGAGTGCTAGACTTCTCGGGCTTACCAAACAATGTGTGGCGGGTGTGCAGCACAGGGTCATGATGCTGAGCACTGCACATCTGAGACTGTATGTTGCTTCCACATCAAGAGTGCTCACTCCACTTCCTCGAGGGATTGTCCCATAATGAAGGAGGAGAAAGAGTCTGCACGGTGAGGGCAAGAGAGGGCATCTCCTACTGTGAAGCTAGAAGGAAGGTGAAGGCATTGCATGCAATTCCCTCAGCGAATACCTCCTATGCTCCGGCTGTGATGTCCCGTCCTGTGATGTCCTTTGTTGAAACACAGACCGCCTCTGCCCCTGTTCCTCATGCCACTCGCTCTGCATCTCTGTCTTAGCCTCCTGTACTTTCCAACTCTCTCCTAGATATTCCTGCAACTACTTCTTGTTCTCAGGCAACTGCTGGTTCTCAGTCAGTAAGGCCGAGACCAAAGTCTAACAAGTCAAGTAAGATATATCTGACCACACATAGTAAGCAATCACTTCCTCGTGTACTTCCTGCTTCTGTTCCAGCGAGGAGGAGAAGGGTTAGTTCTTCCTCAGGGTAGTCTGAAAATTTGTCATTGACGATCATGTAGAGATTTTCGTTAGCAAGCCTCGGGATAGGCTCTCCCCTGGTGGCAGGCAACATAAAAATCTAAGCACAATGGCCCGCCTCATAAATCTTAAACCATCGCATTCACTGTTACAGTGGAATCGTAGGACTCGTGGGGATAAATTACACAAGATGGCAATCTTCCTGTCTATACACAGGCCAGACGATATTTGTTTACAGGAGATGCACTCGGTGGATCACCCGAATACTCCGCAGTTCAAACACTACCATTCGAACAGAAAATATGATGGTCACGGCCCACGGGGTTGCCATATGCATATAGGAATCACACCCACAAACAGAATTAATTCTAAGTTCTGCTCTGGGAGCTTTCGTGTGCAGAGTAAGATTTATTAACACGTACCTGTCTGTTTGCCCACAATACTGTCCAGCACATGGGCCCATTGATAATGATGCTTTTAAATTAACTTTTTCAACCTCCCTGGAAATAAGTTGTTGTTGGGCGACTTTAACGCCTATCACTACCATTGTAGTAGCTTGAGAATCGGTGGTTGTGGGAAGCAAGTAGCTGACCTAATATCACAGGCAAACCTATGTCTTCTGAACGATGGTAGAGCAACTCATGTAGATGATCGTGCTGGTAATTTTACTGGCCATCGACGTATCTCTGGCCTCCCCAGGAATACATCAAGATTTCTAGTGGGATCCTTATGACGACTCCTTAGGAAGTGATCATTTACCTATCATTCTTATACACTCGATATTATTCAGGACCCTCCTCTTCAGAAATTTAAAGCAATTGATGTTTCGTCTTAGGAATCGCCATTTTAAATTTATCTTGAGAGGTCATAGATGTCAAAGTAAAAAAAAAATAATAATAATTGCATAGTACATGAGGCTGAGGCTGCTATTCCAAAGACTTCGCTAATAGGAGATACAGGCTTTCTGACTGTCAGCCAACAGAGGAAAACTTTATTGCATACAAACAAGCAAGGCCTGGGGCAAGAGAGTAGTTGGAAGGACTAAACGTGACTTCTGGCGTTCCTTTGTGTCCACGGTGAATTGTTTTACCCCACTCAGTAAAGTCTGGTCCCCAATTAAAATACTAAACAATTAACGGTCTCACATCCCCGTGACCACTCTGCAGGTAAAAAGCACAGTCTGTGACGATCCTAAGCTGTTAGCACTGTGTAATCACCTTTGGGCATCCTGAACGTTCGCAGACTCATGGTACTTTGCAAATGTGACATCGATACCTAAACAGACTGGTCGTCTTATGAATCCCACTTCATTTCGCCCTATTGTATTGACTTCTTGTCAGTATAACGTCACGGAAAGAATATTTAATAATAGGCCTGTTTATTGTTTTAGAGTCAAAGAATCTCTTAAATGACCGTAATGTGGCGTCTGTAAATACAGAAATTCACTACATCATTCAATAAATTTTTGCATTTCGGAGGGATTTGCCACTAAAAAAATGTATGTTGTGGGTGTTCATGGAGATCCATAATGCCTATGACGTGACGTGGCGATATGGTATAAATGAAACTCTTTGCTTATGGTTCAAGAGGTAATTTGTCTATTCTTATTTCCAGTTTTAAATGAACAGAACTTTGTCAAACTGTCCTGTAACGTAACATCGAATATATGTGTCAAAGAAAACTGGTACCTCAGGAAAGTGTCCTGAGACACACTTTGTTTAGCATTATGATCAACGATATTCTGTCACCAGCTCCTGTCCAGAGGAATTTTAAGTAATTACTCTATGCTGACGATTGTGCAATATGGCACTCTTCCTGTAATGGACAATTTTCGGCTGGGCGGATGTAAGCAGCCCTGGCTTCCGTCCACCAGTGGGCATGGCAGTGGGGATTTAAGGTTTCCGTCCCTAAGTGTGCCGCTGTAGTGTTTACAGCCCGAAACGTCCCTGATTGGCGTTTGACTTCGATTAATCAGGCAGTACCTCTTCAAAATTGTCAAATTTTTGGGCCTGCATTTTGATCGGAGGTTAAACTTTAAATATCATGTTAATAATTTTATGGCTCATATGATAAACTGATCAGTGTCCTTAAGTACCTAGTGGTAATACTTGGGGAGCCAACAGGAAATCTTTATTAATGGTGTATAAGTCCATTATTTTATATCTAAGCTGGACTTTGACTCACAGGTATATGGGTCGGCATCTGATGCAATGAGAAGGCTGGATGTGTTACAGAATACAGGTTTGTGAATGTGTCTTGGAGCCTTACTGTCAGGAGTACAAATGTAATTAGAATGAAAGTGGAGGTGAATATACCTCCAATCCGTATTTGACAAGACCAACCAATTTTACCATACATATAAACTATAAGAAAATGTGACGTTGGCAATTAGGTCTGTACCCCCCTTCATCAACACCAATATCTTATGGGAGGGAGCTGCTTTGGTAACTTGCCGTACACCTGCACTTACTGACTCAGGCGCTTGATGTAGATCTCAATGACTGTGACAAGGTGGTGATTTAAAATATATGTTAGAGCAACACAGTTTTGATACTGATATCCCATGTCTCCCAGCACCACAGACCATTTGGGGTCCTGCCAGTTGTACACCGATGGCTCCAAGTCGAGTAAATGTATGGGTGCAAGTGTGTGGTTGACTGAATGAACAAAGACAAATGTCGTGTCGCGGTTTTGTCCGAAGATTAAGTGGAAGACTTCAAACATTATGATAGCTCTACCACAGTTACATGTTCGTGGTTGGCTAGCCTGACTTCCTCAAGCTTCATATCTGCTGCTGATACGACGACGGTATTAAATAAACCCAGGAAATTCCGAAGCCTTAACATCGACTCGCGAGAGTTACTGAGTCCGATTTTCTTATGGGAAACGAAATGCAAACGGTTAGGCGATGATCACATGGACATTTCATTTTACACATTAAGACAAAACGTCAAGCTAACCTACTATACCATAGTATGCAGAGGGAAAGCAACATGCAACCAACTACCAGGGAGATGACAGTTGGCATGATCTAGCTTCATTTACGGGAAGCGAATCCTGAACAGACAGCTCAAACATTTGTTATGCATAACCATAGAAAGGCTGATTAAGTGAATTCAGGAGGAAGGCACAACGGGGAACCGTCATCGTTCAGGTCGTCCTCGTGGTACCAAACCATTATAGGACCAGAAAATGTGACAACGATGGAAGCAGCACCTGCAAGCAGTGCCCATGCCGTAAGAAACGAACTGAACCTACAATGAAGCACACAAACAGTAGTGCGTAGACTTCGGACGTCATGTTTATGTGTTCATACTCGTCTGTGGGATTCAGTTCGGCAGTCTGTCTATCCATCTATCTATTGCCAGACGCCTCAATCCCGTTTGGGGTGCCCACAAACAAATCGCCTCCACGTCGCCCTGTCCCCCGCCATTTCACTGCCCTGCTCCCAACTCACATCCCCCTCTCTCATATACCTCTCCACCTCATCCCTCCATCTCATCCTCGGCCTCCCCCTCCCTCTTCCCCCCTCCACCTCACTCACATACACTCTCTTCGTCAGTCTTTCACCCTCCATCCTCTCCACATGGCCAAACCACCTCAGTGTGTTCCTCATAACGCTTCCTATCACATCCACATCCACACCACAATGCTCCTTCATATCCTCATTCGTCAGTCTGTCTCTCCATGTGACTCCACAGGCTCTTCTTAAATAACTCATTTCCACTGCTCTCACTCTTGACTTGTGTCCTTCCAACAACGTCCAAGCTTCACTTCCATACGTTAGAGATGGTATCACAATACTGTCATGTAGTAACTTTTTCACATCCATGCTCACTTCCCTATTTCTTATCACTGCTTTCAAAGAACCAGGAACCTTTCTTCCCTGCTGTACTCTTTCAAGCACTTCACCCTCCAAACCTCCATCCTTACTCATCACACTACCCAAGTACTTAAACGTACTCACACTTTCCAATTCCTCACCATTCAGCCTCGCTGTACATTCACTGATTTCACCTCTCTCAAAGACTATCACTGTACTCTTCCCTACATTCACCTTTAGATTCCGTTTCTTACACACTCTCTCAAACTCATCCACCAAGCCTTGCAGCTCCCCTTCGTCTTCACTTAACAACACAGTATCATCTGCAAACAACAGTGCAGGGAGTTTCCAAACACTATCCTCTCTCACCAGGGCCACTCTAACATCCACTACTCTACCTTGTATCTCTTTTATTACCCCATCCATGTACAGATTGAACAACCATGGAGACATGACACATCCCTGTTTCAACCCAACCTTCAAAGAGAAAAATTCACTTAGTTCACCATCCACACGTACTGCAGCCTTAGCACCATCATACATACTCTTCACAGCATTCAACAACTTCCCATCTACTCCATATATTCTTAATACTTTCCACAATCTTTGTCTATCCACCCTATCATATGCTTTCTCCAAATCCATGAAAGTCGCATACAACTTCTTTCCCTTCTCTAGAAACTTTTCCACTAAAGATCTAAGAATGAATATCTGATCTACACAACCTCTTTCCTTCCTAAAGCCTCCCTGTTCCTCTCCAACTAATTCCTCTGTTCTTTCTCTAACTCTGTCAATAAGTATCCTACCATACACTTTTCCTATTATACTAAGAAGACAAATGCCCCTATAATTACCACACACTTCTTTTTCTCCTTTTCCTTTGTACAAGGGAATAATTATATCTGACTTCCAATCCTCCGGGACTCTACCTTCCTCCCAGGCCAAACTGCACATCTTCCACATCCATTCTACTACTATCTCTCCCCCATGCTTCAGCATTTCACCACACACTGCATCAATTCCTGGGACTTTCCCCGATTTAACTTTCTTCATTGCTTCCACAACTTCTATCCAACTGATTTCTTCCTGTCTTCTCACCTCCCTCCTTCTCTCAGCCATTCTCCAGCCACTTATACTCGCATTACTTTCATCTTGTATGTTCAACAATTCTTTAAAGTGTTCTCTCCATCTGCTCACTTTTTCTCCCTTCTCCACTAGTAATCTACCATTATTATCTTTCACTCCCCTGCTAACCTCACTTCCACCCTGTCTTACTCTCTTCACCTCTTTCGAGAACATTTTCTTACACTCCCTCCACCTTACAGTCAAATTCCTTCCAAATTTCTCATCCACTCTCTTCTTACTCTCTCTTACTAATCTTTTCACCTCTCTCTTTCTTTCTACATATAACTCTCTCTTCTGCCTCTCAACTTCTTCCACACCCCTATTTCTCATCCATTCATTGTATGCTTTCTTCTTTTGTGCCACAGCCTGTCTCACCTCTTCAGTCCACCACGCTGTTCCTTGCACCCCCCTCCGTCTTCTCTTCCTCTCACACACCACATCACATGCTGCACATATTTCTTCTGTAAATATCCTGCACACACCTTCCACGTCCCCCATCTGCTCCAATTCATATTTGCCCAATCGTTCCTCCACTTCTCTCTTATACTCTGCCTTTTTCTCATCTTCTTGTAACCTTTCCACTCTCCTTGCAACTACTCCTTCCTCTCGTCTTTCCCTTCTATTTCTCCATCTTACTTGGATCCTAATTCTGGCCACCACCAAGCAGTGGTCAGAAGTCCACTCCCCCAACCTCTATAAGCTCTTGCATCCATTACACATCTTTGCATCCTTTGATCCACACACACATAATCAATCATTGCCTTCCTTTCATTCAGTTCATCACCCACCCTTCTCATCACTCGCCATGTATACTTGTGGATCATTTTATGCCTGAAGAGGGTATTGGCTATCACCAACCCCCTCCCAGCACAAATGTCCACCAACGCACTGCAATTCTCATCTATCTCAGCAGGCACACCCCACTCACTCATATATATATATATATATATATATATATATATATATATATATATATATATATATATATATATATATATATATGTGTGTGTTTGTGTGTGTGTGTATGTATAGATAGATAGATAGAGTGACATCATAATACAGTAACTCTTTTCTCATGTGTTGCATACTATAGTCAGTTTTGTTTAACAACACTGTTAAATAATGTCATTCCCAGTTCATACAATAATTATCAGCGTGATTAACTAATTTTCAGTTAATAAAGGTGAAGAACTGACTTGTGAACACATTTTCAGCTAACTGAATTGTAATGTTGCGCTCATGGTAATAAAAATGAAAACATAAGAAAAGAATTCATATATACTAAATAAAAATAGCAGTCAGATCAGTCAGACATACTGAATACGTAGATTAGTTTCGTTTAGTTACAAAAGATATGCTGGCATCCGCAGGCCGGTCAACTGGAGCAAATGGATACTCAAGTCAGTGTTGCCAACCGTCCGTTCGACACAAAGCAGACCGCACCAAAACTATAGTCCTTCAGCAAATATTTTCACCAAATATAACGACGTCACTTTTGTCTTTGACTGTATCCCCAGGTTTCGGTTGCCAACTTATATATCTGTGTTTATCTCTGAGCTTTTTGCTTTTTACAAAGCCGTAGACTATACTCTAAATTCTCGACGTGACTCATTTATCATATGTTCTTCAGGCAATTGCTTCTTGCGATACTGATTTTCATGAGAGCCAAGGCCGCATCATTAATAAATTGCATTCGTGCAACAAGTCCTTCACGCTGATCTGGGTACTTGGTCATTGTTGTATATGCGGCAATGAGAAGGCTGACTCACTTGCGACGTCAGCAGTAGAGTTCGAGGAGACTTGGGTCATTCCTGCTAACATATGTTCGAGTTTCTCCCTTGGACATAAATAAACAAATCTTCTTTGGCAAAGTCAGTGAACCAGACTTGATATTCCAACTTTCAAACCACTGGTTGGCGACTGGGATGCCATCAACCGTCACAGTAGTCATGAGGAAAATTTTTTGATGCAGTTGAGGATGAAATGAGCATTTATCACATGTGTGTTGTTATATATATTGAAAAATGGTTTCCTCTTCACTGTGACATCTGTGGTGTGATGTTATCTATCTGTCATTCCTTGCGCTGTCGGCTCTCTATTCGTGAACGTACTCCACTTATAAATTACTGCAGCCTAGTACACGTACTCATCACCCTTTCCACCATCTTGGGTGATGGGGATCTTGTTGTGACTGATACATTGACGGCTTTCTTGAGGGAGACTGGATTGATCAGAGTGATGTGACTTTTTTACCGTGATTGGTTATGGTTTTTATCGCTTGTATATTTATTTGCATATGTTGTATTATTTAATTATGGTTGGCAGATGACGTACTTGGAATATGAGTAGTTCCTGCTTCTGACTATTTTGATTCTTATATTGAAGTCCCCTATATTAATCCACGTGCCTCGCCTAACAGTCACCAGTTGATGAGTAGTGTGCAATACTCATATTAAGAGGTATTGGGCATTTCCAGTCGATGGTGTTCTGTTGGGCGAGGTGCTTCATTTTTTGAACATTAGTAAATGTTTTGCATCTGTTTAAGTTTCTTGATTAGGGGCGCCCGTTTACGTGTATGGAATGGTACCTGATTCATAAAGTTCTCTTCCATATATTGATGTCTTCTACATCAGTGCATGTGCTTCGCCTGACAGCAGGTGATGAGTGCATGTGTGTAATGTACAGAGGCATTACACATTTGCAGTCGATTTTTCCTGTTGTTCGAGGTGTTTTAACCATAAATTTAAGGGATGTGAATAGTCACTTAATTTTGGCTAAATGTGGGGGAGGCGGTGGCAGAATCGGTAAAGAGGCGGCCTGCAATCCGGTGGCAGAATCGGTAGAAAGGCGGCCTGCAGTCTTTAAGGACCCAGGTTCGAATCCCGGGTTGGAGCAGGGAACAGTTTAAGGATTTGAATTTCTTAAAAAAGCAGACTTTTCTGATATACCAGATGACCCGCCGAAATGTCTTAAAAGTATCCCCGCTAATACCAATACACCAGTCCTGTATGAGGCAGCCCTAGCATGTATTCAATATGGATGATGGGTGTTAGCATCGAGTGGTGACATGTGGAGATGTAGGAGGACTACTGGGCCCCAAGGAAGACTGCTGGGACTTGGGAAAAGGCCATGAAGCCTTTGCCTAGAGTTGGACACGTAAAAAAGAAAAAAATGTCTTTAAGCTTTAGTGTAGATTAGCGAATTTTTGCTGTGTTTGGATATGAGCTTACTTTTTATTCCTATTATATTTTCAGATATCATTAAAAACATTCACAAATCAAATTAAACTGAGTAAAAATATGCAGTTTACGGTAACAGATACTTTATGACAAATGCTCAAACGAAGTTGCATCCATTGTGCCACCTCTACAGTACACGCCTTCCCCCTGCGCAACACGGCAGTCTGGTAGCATCATGACTGGAATATTGAAGTACTTCTGCCCATCATATTTCCTTTATTCCCCGAACTGCATCTCTTTGGACACCGCTTCCCCTGAGTGGTTCCCCCCCCGACTTAAACCTACTGCTGCTCAAGTCCAACAGTTACTGATTTTTTTATGAATGAAGGACACATGTAAAATAGTGTATGGATTATTTTTTTTTATTCTTTAGTTTTTCCCTGCTTTGTTGTAAAAAAAAATGGAGAATAAATAAACTGACAGTGACCTGGGCCTTCGTTTGGATGGTCGGTAGCCAAAAAAAAAAAAAAAAAAAAAAAAATCACCTCAGTATACAAGTTGAGAGTAGCCCAGTTCCGTCGTATGAAAACAAGTACACAATTGTAGGCTAACATATTGCCATGTTCAAATTATGTATTAAAGCAGATATATAACGCACAATATGCGCAGAGAATTCCTGCTGAGTACCCAGAAATGTTATATAAATGTTGAGCATTTGTCATAAAATGAAAATGTCATAAAAGACTTTGTGGTTCCTTTGTGGTTGAGTTATATATATATTACTTATGGACGAGTGGTTTTTATATCTTGGAGTAGCTTCCCATTTGTCATGTAGTGACAGGAGAGGTAAAGAATAGTATGGGACTATTTTTATTTGTCTTGGAAATATTAACAAGTCTCTCACACAGAGCGAAGTATAGAGTCCCGCTAGCTATCTCTCTGTCTCTCTCAAGTTGCTAAGCCCTTTCTTTTTCTGACCTGCCTGTTCTAAGGCTTGTCTCCTTCTGTCCTGCCTGTTCTGTGGCTAACCTCTCTCTGAGCTCTCATTCCTAAATTCTGGTGAAACAGGAGAGGTATCACGTGTGTTCCTTGTGAGTGGAAAGTTTAAGAAGCCTGTGTGTGAGTATGTGTGTATGGTCACTAGGCGCTGTCGTGTGCCTATAAAGCATTCCTTGCGTTAAGAGTGTTTAAGCATGTTTAGCATTGCTCGATTCTCGCAGACACAATACCTTCTCATCATCTGACTCCCTGCTTCTATCTGTCTCTCTATCTATCTATTTATCTATCTATCTATTATGATTTGCAATTATAATATGGAGTCCCAACACATTCACTGCTATCAGCATGGGATAGGGGTAGGATACGAGTAATATCAATTCGGAGAACTTTCGAAAATTAAACGAAGTTTATGAGCTGATGATAATGTTGTCTTTATATTTATACTATCGTTGGAGTAGAAAAAAGGAACAGGTATAAGAGGTTTTGTGTCTGATCAGAGGTGCGAACAAGAAGGCCCTATGGAGACTTACGTAGCGCCTATTCCTTGGCGATTCATTTTCGGATGCTACATCTTAGCATTGGTTTGTGTGTTATTTACTGTATATCGTATCACCACCGGCATTGTTGCATCTGTAACAATAAAAGAGAATACAGAGATGCAATGTGCAAAATAAGTCGGTAAGGAAGAAGTGTTACGAAATATTCCAAACCAGTTGGGATATTTGCGAGGAGTAGAATGTGGCATCAACCGAGCAGGGCAGTACACCCAAGGCGGTTGGAAAGCTGATGACAGGGAGAACTGCAGCTCCCGTTTCATCAGCCCTCAGGACTAGTTCCTGACCATCCCCCTTTGCTGAATTATTCAGTGTTTCAGTAACACAGAGAGTAGGCCAGCATGCTGTCCAATACAAGTTTCTCTGTCAACACCAAACTACATGCACATTACGCACCACACTTCCTTAAAAAAAAAAAAAAAAAAAAAAAAAAAATGGTGTCTAGCCAAGCCTCGGAGTCCCGAGGGGGATGGGGGCATAAATGCCCCCATCATCTGCCCCTCTCTCGATGACGACACAACGAGCTGCCTGGAACCACTGTCTGACTCACTGCTTCATTTCTGCAACATTCGCGGCCTTTCCTCTAACTTTCGTGCTGTTGAGCACCACCTCTCCTCTAAACCTCACCTTCTCTTCTTAACTGAGACTCAGCTGTTTGAGGCAACTGATATCCTCCTACTTTCCCTATACTCATTTCAAAGCCAAAGGTGGCTCTTGTGCAGGGGCGTCAATTTTCCTTGGGGGGGGGGAGCATAGGCTATTTAGGAGGCCCCCCTACTCCCACATGCCCACATGGGTGGGGTGGCGAGCGACCATTTTCAAGCCACATGCAAAGCTATATTTAGGGAATTAAAGCAGTAAACAAATATATATATATATATATATATATATATATATATATATATATATATATATATATATATATATATATATATATATATATTGTATATAATAGTTTATTAAACCAATTACTTCCTGACACACAGGCTAATGGATATTCTAGCATCAACAGTATTTCTGTGTGATGTTGAATATGTTATTTAAATGCATGGTAAAGTACAAATCATTGTATTAAAATTATGCTAATGACCTTGGATAACAGACCAAACAGCAATTAAAATATTTTTATTGGTGAAAGCTTAAATTTACTTCATTCTTATAGCCTAATGAAAAGATAATGAATATAAAACTGAGAATGAAAAGTATAAACTTGCTATTGTATTAAAAATGGAAAGCTTTTAGTTTAGTAGCCACAAAAATACCATGAACCATATAAAGTTATGTGAAAAAGTAAGCTGTACACTAAGAGGTGGGGGAAATAAAATGATGGTTTTTAAATTTGGAAGAGGCTTTGGTAAGAAGAGTATATTAATATCAGAATTTATTAGAAGGAATTGAAAACTAAACTACGTATATTATTTTATTGTACTGAAAAATGAATAAACTACTGCAACAGTGGATATCTCTGTGATCTCTGCTTTGCAAAATTATCAACCAGGGTGTTAAAGTTAAGATTTTTAACAAGTTCCTTTTCTGAGGCCATAAGTAGCAAGTCACTTAAGCGATCATTTCTCATTGAGGTTCTTAGATATGTCTTGACTAAGCTAAGTACTGAAAAAAGTCGTTCATTGCCTGCAGTAGTTGCTGGAAGGGTGATAAGAAATTTGACAATCTTCACTATTTCTGAAAAAGCACAATCTAATGGTTTAAGTTTATATAATTTAAACAGATTCTTTGACTTGCCACTCTTACTTAGAAAATGTCTCCATAACATTTAGGGTTATAACACTGTGAGTTATATCATGGGCTTCCTTAACCCTTGGACTACAAAACTGGATAGAATTTACATATATGTTTGTTACAGTGTCGCTAACAACATACGAAATAATAAACAAAACACTTTTAGGCGATTATGGTAGTTTTTTTATCGATTTACTCCAAAACTATTGGGTGTATCAGTTTGAAACTTGTATATATGAAAGATTGTGAAATTGTGCATATAGACAGGTCCTTTGCAACTGCATGTCACAGGAAAAAATTTTCACGGTGATGTTGGGAAATTATGAGAAGCGAGTTTTCACTTAAATAAGTTTATTCTGGCTTCATTTCTGTACATTTTTCATTTGTTTTATGTTTTTTTTTCTTATCTGATAGTATAAACATCAACGAAGATGATGGGAAGCGATTTATAAAAATTTTTGCACTTTCCTGGGGTAAATTAGGCCATAGAATTTTATTCCTTGCCGCGCGGGTGAGCCAGCCTGAGCGAGGTTTTCGTTCTGTGCATGGAACCAAAACTTATTGAAAACTTATGGTCCGTGAGGGGGTTAATACCACAATTACTCGTAAATGTTGATGCACAGCTCACGCCAGACAGTAATGACAACACACTTTGGCTGCTGCAACTACACGATTTTCTCCCACTTTGTCCAACCTTCTTTCATTAGGATGCCGTGTTTATCTTGCTTGCAAACATTACTAACTGTTGTTATTATTATTATTATTATTATTATATGAACATTCACGTGGTGACAGAATGATCTTTTTGAGATAACGTTAATAATGACCATTGTAAGATATCACCAAACCCCTCCTTCTAAATTCTTTTTTCATCATGTGTACGACAGTGGTAAGAGTAGCCTATGTTGGTAATAGTGTGTGTTGCATTGTCAGCCATGTGTTGCGCTGTAAGCCTTAGTGTTGTGACCTTTAGTGTTGTAACCCTTAGTGCTGTAACCTTTAGTGTTGATGTTCTCATCGGTATATGTTTCCGCCTGGTTAGACTACAGAGATCAGTGTGTTCCTTCCCCTCCCAGTTACAGAGCTCTCTCTCTCTCTCTCTCTCTCTCTCTCTCTCTCTCTCTCTCTCTCTCTCTCTGTTGTTATTTTAAGTTTCGCATGTTATATTTTTTCTTTTTCATTCCTTTCTTACTTAGTAGTTCCAAAATTTCTTTCACAGAAACCCCCACGAGTTTTTTTCCCCCTTCCCCTGTATTTACAACTTTCATATGTTCTCACACTATTCAGTTAATATTAAGAAGCAATTACACACACACACACACACACACACACACACACACACACACACACACACAGTTGGATACTTTCCGTAAATATTTTTAATTCATTTATACCTACTCATTTAACCCTGCCTCTTGTTCTTTTGCTCGTATTTATTTGTCACAAACTTATTTCTCATTTTGTAACTCATATGTAACATCCAGACGGTGGTAGGTGGTGGAGACCATCATCCACTCTCTTGATGCTGTGCTGCTTTTTTCATCCTTTATCATTCTTTTTCTGTCTCCCTTCCTCTCATGTTCATTCCATCCTCATACCGCCTTTCATTACACTTCATTCCACTTCATGTGGCTCTGCACTGACTAACAAGCCTAATAGTTACTTGTAACCCAGGGAACCATTTACAACGCTGGCTGGTGACCACAAAACAAAATAACGGGGTGATGTGGAGCCTGCTATGGCATCCCTGTTAACTGGGTGGAGAGATGCAACTTGCAGTGTCTGTTCAGGAACTGTACCTCCACACTCTTACCCCCGCCTCTCTGTGGTGAGGCACTGTCAGCCACATGGGGGGCATCGGGTTACTGCACGGGACGGCCCTGTAAAGACAGTAGCTTGTCTGCCGTTGATGGGTCCATTCGGTCAGGCAGACTGGGGTTACTCAACAACAGTAACAACCCAGGTTTTTTTTTTTTTCATTCATGCACTTTTCAGTAACATCTAACGCGCAATAATAATAATAAGAATAATAATAATAATAAAAATCACACAATTTCTATAGCGTATTTCTTCCAGTGTCATGTTAGTAGATACGGCTGAGTTATAGAGACAAATGGATATAATGAATGTTAGAAATACAGAAACAGGTTAACCCCCTCAGTACTGTGACATGTTTTCCTGTGTTATTCCTCCTGCCACCAGACTATGCTATTCAGCTTTGGCAGCAGCTCCTCCTGTCAAGGGCTACCTGAAAACTATTAATAAATATCACTACTTCCAAAAGTCTCTCAAAAGCAAAGGAAAATAAATGAGTTAAAAAAAGAGCAATGTAATAAATGGTATGCGTTTCATTTCTCTAACGTTTCGGTCTACACCGGACCCGGCCTCAAGGAAATTAAAATATAATCTGCTCTGTTCTATTTTTCCAGTCTCTTTGATAGTAGTCTGTGTGTAGACCGAAACGTTACAAATTAAGACATTTTGCGCTTTCGTATGGTTTTTCTACCATCCGTTCTTATCTCGTTGCAGTAACACACTCGGGTTTCAATCTCCCTCCCTCTCCCCCCCCCCTCTCTCTCTCTCTCTCTGACCTACTTAGGTGAAGCCGTGCTTTCGGAGCTATTCCCAAGCCCCCTTTTAATATATCACCTGCCCAACTATTCTCCTGTTTGCGTGGATTCCAAGGAGTTTATAAAAGACTTCAAGGTGAACGAGAAAGCTGAATGTACGTGCTGCTTATTTTGTGAGTTAGCGAGTAGGCTTAGTTAAGAAATCAGGAAAATCAGGGAGGCAATTAATATGTTAAGTGACAGGTTGAAAGCTGGGAGAATAAGACAGAAATCGTGACAGTGCAGCGCATGAAGAGGAAGTTGAAGTAGAATTGTTAGGCAAGATATCCAACTTAGAAACTAGCTTAGTTAAGGGTGAGGCAAGACTAGATGATAGTGAGGGTTTCAAGGAAGTCAAGAGAGTGTGCAAGACTAAGGTAAGTAACACTGATAGGAGTGTAAACTATCAGGCATAGTTTCAGGTTCAAGAAGATGAAGCAGAAAATTATCTTGGCCTCATACATGTCGGGTACTCGTTAATCAGGCATCAGGAGGAGGAGTTTCGTATTAAGGGTTCCAGGAGGAATCGCGTATGTTTTTCTGGGTGTAGGATATTGGACAGGCCTGAAAGAGTTCATGACTTAGCAACACCTCAGAGGTATTTGTTACTGTGGTAGGGACTGGCTATGTAGCTTCAGGCAAGGAAGAGGAAATACTTAGGACGTACAGGGACCTAATTGAAAAGTTCAGGGAAAGTCATGGAAAGTTATTTGTCTGTGGTCTTATTCCAAGGTTCGATGGTGGTTCTGCAATTCTCAGTTGAATGATTGAAGTCAATAGCAGACTAGAGCGTTTGTGAAGAAAGGGATGTGTGATGTTTGTTGCTGTTGGGGACAATTTTCGTCATGACAGGAGTTTGTATGGTAGATGTGGCCTTCGCTTCAACAAGGTAAGAAAAACTCCTTGAGGCCGCGGTCTAGATGGTGGTGTTAGGCATGCCTGATTTTATAAATATATATATATATATATATATATATATATATATATATATATATATATATACACACACACACACACACGAGTAAATGTGGTTGCTTGGATGGTTATGAGAGGTTAAAACTAGTCATATAAAGGGATTGGGGCTGGTGAAATTTGGTAGAGTGGTGTATTTCTCTTTTGGTGTATGCACATGATAATATGTTGCTTGCTAATAATGAACAAAAACTTTTCAGGCTGCTTCAGAGTTTTGGAGAGTATGAGTGGTGTGGTTTGAAAGTAAAAATAAATAAGAGTAAAGCGATGATTGTTGAGGGAAGCTGATTCTATGTAATATGTGCTGGTGTTGGAAGAGACTTGGGTCACAAACTGCATGAAAACCCTCATTAACAAATGATGACAATTTTATCACAGTGATTATCTTTCGTTTGTGTTCAATTAATTTCCGACACTTAAATTCTGAGAAAATAAAACTGTTACAAAAGAGCACCGAGTTAGGTTTGTTGACGTAGGCGGTTGCGTCCTACAGAGGGCAATGGGTCGATTCGGACCCGAGACACATTCGTCCCCAAAGTGTTCTGGTTAGGTTAGGTTAGGTTAAATTAAGTTAGGCTAGGTTGAATTAGGCTATGTTGTGTTGGATTAGGTTAGGTCATATTAAGCTAGGTTAGTATGGACCAACGATTACAGACGGATTGACTTTGGAGGCAAACCAACTTGAAAGTCCGACAATGTCACCAGTGTTGCCATCTTTTTGGTGCAAAGCTGATGAGGCTGTAGTTGTCTTCAAATCTCCGCATTTACGTTTTTTTTTTTTTTTTTTTAAGTTATCACACTGATAATTATAGATTATTAAGGAAAAAAAAAGGTAAATTTTGGGAAAACTACATTTCTCCATTTCGTAACCGAAAATATTTTTCCTGATCAATTTTAGAGTGATCTGAATGAATTTGACCTTCATTTTTGTCACTCTTTTAGAGATAGGCCTACCCAAGCCTATCTCCAAAACCAGTAATTTCCAACAAAAACCAAGGTCAGATTCATTCTAATCACACTAAAATTGACCATAAAAAATACTTTTGGTTTCGAAATCGAGGATATGGGTTGAACCGTATACCTTAACTGGAGGGGCTTGGCCCCCCCAGACCCCCCATATTAAACCTAACCTAACATTAACCAAACCCAACCTAACCTAACCTTACCTTAAATGTCGCCAGAGGAGGATGAGGTGGAAGGGTCTGATACACTAAACCCACATACCCTTCGCTTCTTTGAATTTGCGTAACTCTTAACATTCTTACAGCACCACCGGTGAAGGTCCTGTCTATAATGTAGGTCACTTCCACACTTCTCACACGTCGGGCAGGAAGGCAGAACACCGTGACTGCCTAGGAAATTCACACTTTAATGAGCATTCTTTAGAAAAAACAAAAAAAAAAAACGAGCGATGGCCTGGTAATCAGTCCCAGCAGACCCACTACAAGTGGAAGCCATCGTAAACTGACAGTACTGACTAAAGTAAGGGATGTTTGAAATTTGTAAATATCCTAACACTATCAATGATTTGATTGGCCCACAGTTTGGCTGATTTTAATTTCATTGGCCGTGACGTCAGAGCATGTTCTGTATGGCATGACGTCACGCCCGGGAGCTGCCGTGACAGGGAGAAAGACCGACGCTAAAGTTTGAAACTGAGGGGAGATCCAAGGTAATATTATATAGGATTTTTACGTTAAATATACCTTTCCGAAAACAAATGTATAGTGGAATAGATTCAGAATAACATGGTCTACAACGAGGTTGTGTCAGAAATCCTGGATCGAGAAATGTAGTTTTCCGAAAATTGACCAACAAAAGTTAATTTCTGTGTAAGGAAGCACCCCTGCAGTTTTACTGAGAAGAATAGGTGACAAAATTTAAGTACTTCTGTTTAGTTATAAATAGGAGAGGTATTTTGTAAAGGAAGTGGATATTGGTGTCTCAAGGAATACAGATTTTTTTTTTATGCAAAGAAGAAGGAACCAAAGGCCAGGAGCCTGCAAACCGTTCCTTCCAAGAAAAAAAAAAAAACAGTACGACAGAGAGCCAATTTCAAGATCCGATCATTTCGAGATGCCCGGTCACAATGCGTTTGAAAGAGTAATCATAAGAAGTAGGAAATACAGACAGAGGGAGAGAGTTCCAGAGCTGACCTGTTGCATAAATGAAGGACTGGGAGTGGCGGTTCTCTTGCGTTAGAGAGATGGACAGAAAAGGGATGAGAGTTTGTTGCCAGGTGGGTCCTAGGTGCCTGCCGTAGAGGTGGGGATGCAAGCAACAGTTCAGAGGAGCAGTGACCATTGAAGTAGCGATAGAAAAGAGATAAAGATGCAACAGTGTGGCGAAGAGACAGAGGTTGAAGAGAGCCAGTAAGAAGAGGAGAGTTAATGAGACGAAAAGCCTTTGACTCCACCCTGTTAAGAAGAGCTGTATGTGGGGAGCCTCCCTACACATAAGAGTTGTAGGCTAATCTACACAGGGGCGAATAAAACTCATGCATAAAGTCAATAACTGTGCAGGGGTCAAGAAGATACGGAGTCGGTTTGGCAGGGTCAAGAAGATACGGAGTCGGTTTGGCACACCTAATCTCTTGGTGCAGATTTTACAAGAGATGTAATATAATCTTTCTAAGATAAATCCCGAGAGAATATAACCCCAAGTATGTTTAAGGATTGACCTAGATATAATTAAACATTAGTGGGTACTCCTGTGGAAGATTTTGTCGGGTTGATATGTGTAAGAACTGAATCTTTGATGCATTAAAAACAATAAGATTACTTTTGCCGCAGTCAGAGATACGAGCCAAGTCAGACATTAGGTGTGCCATAGCCTCATCCCTTGTTTGTTGAAGTAACTGCTGAGATGGACGTTGCGAGAACCAAATGGAAAGGTGAAGGGTGGAGTCATCAGCGTATGAGATGATAGGGTTAGATGCACAGCTTAGAAGGTCATTGATGAATAAAAGGAAAACAGTTGTTGATTGGAAAGAGACCTGAGGAACACCACTGTTGATAGATCTAGAAGAACGATGGCCGTCTACAACAGCGGCTATAGAACGACCAGAAAGGAAGCTGTAGATGAAGGCATAGATAGAAGCCATAAGAGATCAGTTTGTAAATTAAAGATTTATACTAGACTCGATCGAAAGCCTTTGAGATGTCAAGTGCAATGGCAAAGCTTTCACCAAAGTCCCGAAAGGAGGATGACCAGGAATCTGAAAGGTAGGTGAGAAGATTGCCAGTGGAGCGTCCCTGACGGAACCCATACTGACGATCAGAAAGAAGGTTGTGAAAGGAAAGATGCTTTATAATTTTTCTGTTAAGAAGAGACTCGAAAACTTTTTAAGATACAGGATGTTAAAGTAATTGGGCGATAGTTAGGGGGTTGGGAATGGTCACCCTTCTTTGGGACAGGCTGCGTGAGAGCAAACTTCCAGCAAGAAGGAAAGGTACAAGTTGATAGACAAAGGCGAAAGAGTTTACCTAGGCAGGGTGTAAGCACAGAAGCACAGTTCTTGAGGACAACAGGAGGGACTCCATCAGGCCCATAGGACTTGTTAGTATTGAAGCTTGTGATGGCAGAAAATACATCAGCTGAAGACATTTTAATGTCACCCATGAGGAAGTCAGAGGAGGAAGTGATGGAGGAACAGGACCGGAATCTCCTAAGGTGGAACTGGAGGAGAAAGTCTGAGCAAAGAGATCTGCTTTATCAGTAGAAGAAATAGCTACTGAGCCATCAGAGTAGAAAAGAGGAGGGAAGGATGATGAGGTAAAGTTGTTAGAAAGGCTTTTGGCAAGGTAACAGAAGGAGCGGGAAGAATTCGAGTTGGAGAGTTGAAAGCATGTAGTATGGATGAAATTATTTTTAGTAGAGCGAAGAACTGACTTAGAATGATTCCTGACAGAAACATAAAACATATGTGATTCAGGAGTGGCCCCTCTCCTTGTTGCGGACAGCATTAGAACAAGCGTGATTAAACCAAGGCTTTCTTGCATTAGTTAGAGGATATGAGAAAGGAATGTATGCTTCCATGCCCGAGAGAATAACCTCCGTAATGCGCAAGGCACACTCAGATGGCTCTCGGCCATGGAAGCAATAATCATTCCAGTGAAAATCAAAGAAGTAATGCCTGAGGGCCTCCCAATCAGCAGCCTCAAAGTGCCACAACCGACGTTTCTTTGGAGGGTCCACAGGCCGTACCGGAGCGATAGGACAGGTTAAGGTAATAAGGTTGTGATCGGAGAAGCCCAACAGAGAGGAAAGATTATCAGTGTAAGCAAAAGAATTGGTTGTAAGGAAGAGGTCAAGTACGTTGGAGCTCTCTCCAAGGCGGTCAGGGATACGGGTAGGGTGCTGTACAAACTGCTCTAGGTCATTAAGGATAGAAAAGATGTAGGCTTGTTCACTAGGTGGATCAGTGAAAGGAGAGGAGAGCCAAAGGCGGTGGTGAACATTGAAATATCTTAAAATGGAGATTTTAGAGAAAGTAGAAACGGACAGGATGTGTTCCATTGCAGAAGTAAGGTAGTCAAAGGATTTTTCTTAGCAGAATTAGGGGATAAGTAAAAGTACAGATATATGTAGTCAGAGAATGACAGGGAAACCGAAGCCAGAGTGTAGAGAATTCAGAAGAATCAAGTTCAGGAACACAGAGCAAGATAAGTCGTTGCGTGCATGTACAAAACAACCACCTCTGGCTTTGAAATGAGTACAGAGAAAGTAGGAGGATACAGAGAAGGTTTTGGTCTTAGTTACCTCGACAGCTGAGTCGCAGTTAAGAAGAGCAGGTGAGGTTTAGAGGAAAGGTGGTGATGCTCAACAGAGAGAAAGTTAGAGGAAAGGCCGCGAATGTTGCAGAAATGAAGTAGAAGTGAGTCAGACAGTGGTTCCATGCAACTCGTTGAGTTGTCACCAGGAGAAGGGCGGATTGTGGGGGCATTTATGGAATCCCTCCTCCCCCCCTCCCCGGGGACTCCGAGGCTTGGTACAACGGTGCCATTTTTTTAAAAATAAATTTTGAATAGGAAGTGTAGTGTGCACTGTGCATGTAGTTTGGTGTTGACAGTTTGAGAAACTTGTACTGTAGTGCATGCTGGCCTACTCTCTGTGTTACTCAAACACTGAAAAAGTACAACAAAGCTGGGGGGTCAGGATCTAGTCCCGAGGGCTGATGAAACGGGGGCTCCAGCTCTCCCTGTCATCAGCTTTCCATCCACCTTAAGAGTACTGCCTTGCTCGACTGTTACTTTGAAGACCTTGTTACGAATCAAAAGAATGGGTAAGGACGTCACGAGAGAACAGCATGTGGGAATGTTAGCGTCTTCTTTAACGCATGGGTGTGAGACATTGGTATGGCATGAGTGTAACAAGTCAAGAGTAAGATCAGTGTTAAGGAACATATGTGGAGCCCGCCGAGTGGCTACGATATGAAACGTTGTGGTTCCATAATTCTCATGCATGTTCCTCCATCACTATTTCTCATGCATGTTCCTCCATCACAACTTTCATTCAGTTCCCGTCATCCATGATTAATATCTACTTCTCCAGGTCGACACCGGCGGACCCTTAGCGACTGAAGAGGGCGGCGTATACACACTATAGCTGACATTGTGCTCGGCGTCGCTTCCCAGCGGTGAACACCAGGGTCGGCAGTAAGTTCACCTCGACACCAGGAACATTGGCTTGAACATTTCTGCCTCCTATACTCACTCTCAGCTAAAATGACTTCTCTGTTGTTAGTTGGAATAGAATACTATAATTGTCCCAGCCATGTGAGCTGGTGGAACTGCGCCAGTGTTAGCGCAATCAGGCTTAAACCAGTTTTTTTTTTTTTTTTTTGCGCTGGCTGGAACTGAATACTAGCGCTGTCCTGACCATGACAAGATTCATCATTTTGTAATACTAAACTCATGCCAAGATTGCTCCAAAAGTCTTGCAGATAACCGTTAGTTTCTACAAAGATTAAACCATCATCATCCCCATCATCATCTTCATCCGGACCTTTCCCACCCTAGGGCAGGGTGAGGAGTAGCAACGGCCAGACAGCCTAAGTTTACCCACTCCAATGGGCCAATGGGCCATGTAACCTTTCACTCATCATTTAAGACTCCGGAATCCTGGCTGTATCTGATACGCCAAAAACCTTCACCTGTAGCTTCACATAAACTTATCTGATAGAGTCAATTCGAACGCTGTCACGTTAAAAAAAAGGTGCCAAGTCTCTGATCATGCACTTCTCACAATATTCGTCCAGTCAGTTCGATCTCTTGTCAGTTCCCTAGATTTACCGACTTCCATACCTCTCTTCCTCACACACTTATCCACCATATCCCTCTACCTTTATCGTGGCCTATCTCGCCTCCACCCTCCTTCAGATTCGCTCAGATGTACCTCTTTTCACCATTCAGTTATCCATTCTCTCCACATGACCGTACCATCTCAGTACACTCTCATCGATTCTGGTGTCCACAGACTTTCTCACTCCGCATCTTTCACGAATCACTTTATTTCGTATCCTATCCACCCTCTGTACTCCACATACGTTCCTCAGCAGTCCCATATCCACTGCTCTCACTCTTTACTTTTCATTTTCATGCCACACCATAGTCTCATATCCATATGTTAAAGTTGGCACTAACACTCCTTCATGTAAGCCTCGTGCAGCTACAACACTCAAGCCTCTGTTTCTTATCAAGGCCTTCATAGCACCAGCTACCATCCATCCTTGTGTCACTCTACTTTCCACTTCTTTTGCACATTTTCCTCTCGTCACTGTCATTGTTCCCAGGTATTTGAACTCTAACCAATTCCAGTCTCTCTCCATTCACTGTAGCATCACACTGAGAGTATCTAACTTCTTCTTTGATGGTAAGAGGAGTGATAATAAAAGGCGAAGGACAGGATGGTGGAGGGAAGGCGAGAAATTTGGGCTAAGTAAATTATTCATACATCGGGTCAACACACATGCAGACGTAGTTTAAATGAAGTGAATACAATAATCTTGGAGGAGCTCGAAGGCAGACCAACAAGCCAAGCCTCCTCTTGCAGAATAAGGTAACGACATACTCATCGTGTTACTTGCGTGATTATCGCCACAATCTTTCTAACACTTAACACCCATGGCATAATTTGTATTTATTTGTACTACCATTGTAGATTTTATTCGAAGAGGAGGAATTAGATATGGCCTTCATTAAAACCTTTACTACGAGATGTTCCCCCTCCCCAGTTGAAGAAAAGAATTGTCTGGTAGTAGCAAGAATATAAAAATTAAAGACAGCGTCATCGGATTGAAGGGGTTAAAACAGCCGGTATAGGAAAGCTGGTGTAATTATATTAAACATTCTTTTCTTGGTTGCTGCCTTTCCTAAAAATGAAATAAGTAAACAAGAGTGGTAACAGTGAGTGCTGAGCTGGTAATTCTGGTAATGCAAGTTCGTATCTCAGTGTAAATAGGGAAGTTATTACTGGGGTTCAGTTGGTTTACACTGTATTTGTTTCAGCACAGTTTCAAAGGTCCACCCGCATTCCCTGTCTCAAGAATGCGGTGGCCAAATTGATGACATGGGTGAGAGAGGAGGCGCTTATTAACACTCTCAGGCTTCAAAACTCACTTTCAACTGCAAAAATTAGCAGGAACAGAGAACATGGGGTGTTCCGACGAAGTGAGGGTTATTCACAACAGTATTTCATGCTATCAACTTCATAAAATCTATTGGCGTTAGCTAAAATAAAACAGTAGAGCTGTCCCGACCATGGCAAGGTTAACTATCTGTTGTCAAGCAGTGAAAACAATTATTGCTGGGCCTCAGGCAACAGGCTGACTAGACTATGCTGACAGCTGGATACACACAAAAACAATATAGCTGATAAATCTTGAGCTGAAACAACTTTGTTTTTTTATGCTAGAAAGAAGGAACCAAAGGCCACGAGCCCGCAATAACTGTTCCTTCCAATAGAAGAACAAAATACAAGAGAGAGCCAAATTCAAGATTCGATCATTTCGAGATCCCTGGACACACTGCGTTTGAAAGACTGGAGATCATAGGAAGCAGGAAATATAGACAGAGGGAGACAGTTCCAGAGTCGACCTGTTGCATAATTGAAGGACTGGGAGTAACGGTTAACTCTTGCATTAGAGAGTTGGACAGAAAAGGGATGAGAGTTTGCTGCTTGACGGGTGCTACGCGCTCGTTGTAGAGTTGGAGGAACGCATGGAGAGTTCAGAGGAGCAGCGACCATTGAAGTAGCGATAGAAAAGAGATGAAGATGCAACAACGCGGCGATGAGACAGAGGTTGAAAGGAGCCAGTAAGAGGAGGAGAGTTAACTGGACGAAAAGCCTTTGACTCCACCCTATTGAGAAGAGCTGTATGTGGAGAACCTCCCCACACATGAGAGTTGTACTCCACACAGGGGCGGATAAAACCCGTGTATAGAGTCAACAACTGTGCAGGGGTAAAAAAAAAGGAAAGGAGTCGGCTTAGCACACCTAATCTCTTGGAAGCAGATTTTACAAGAGGTGTAATATGATCTTTCCAAGACAAGTCCAGAGCAAATGAAACCCCAAGCATGTTCGAGGATGATGCAGGATTAAGTTGAGTGTTATTAAACATTAGTGGGTACACCTGTGGAAGATTCTGTAGAGTTGATAGGTGTAGAAATTGAGTCTTTGATGCATTAAAAACAACAAGATTACTTTTACGCCAGTCAGAGATACGAGCCAAGTCAGACATTAGGTGTGCCATAGCCTCATCCCTTGTTTGTTGAAGTAACTGCTGAGATGAACGTTACGGAAACCGAATGGAAAAGTGAAGGGTGGAGTCATCAGCGTACGAGTGGATAGTGTTAGATGTACAGATTAGAAGGTCATTTTCATCTTTTATTTTTCCACGAAGAGGCTGTAATTCATATTTGAGCTACGAACAGTGTTCTGCAGGTGCTAACTGAAAATACTCAGATGGGAATCAGAGACCCGCAGCCGTATTTTGCTTTAGTTCTGTTATCATGTGTCATGTTAATTTAACAGAAAAATAAAAACAACCCTTCAATACAGGCTAAAGCCCTTGCCTTGTTTTCAGATGCATGTCTACCACATATCTTTAGATATAACATCAAAATAGTAAGTACCGCTTCCTGCGTGAAATATACAGCGTGAAATCAAAGTCAGATGTTCCTTACATGTTTCTAATGCTGGATATAAATGTAGCAGGTCATATTACATAATATTTTCGAGTATATGCCATGAAAAAAGGTAGCATATGGCAAAACTTTTATGTGGTTCGTAACCAGTACACAGTCTACAAATGATAATACAGTTTTTATATCTATCTATCTATTGCCAGACGCCATAATCCCGTAAGGGGTGGCCATTTGACTTTGAGTTATTGGTTTTATGAGGAGGGGCACTAACCCTCCACCAACCCACTTGTTGACACGTAGGGAGCACGTATGGGTTGGTTATATGGTTACCGCCCAGCGTTGTAAATGGTTTCTTGGCTTACAGGAAACCATTTGGCTTGTCACTCAATGTAAAGCCACCTGTAAAGGAAAGAAGAGCAATAAGAAGTGACAGGAAAGTTGAGAGATTTAGGAAGAGAGGAGGGCAGGCACAGAAAAAGAATGATAAAGGCTAAGGAAGAAGTAGGCAGCACTACATCAAGTGAGTGGATGATGGTCGCCACCACCTACCGCCAATGCCTATGTGTAATGATACAAATATGCTGGGCAGTTACCAAGTATGTGACATAACTGGTATTTTTTATCATACCAAACTTCATGATGCAAAAGATAATGAAATTTACATTGCAAGACGTACAGACGTCGGAATGAGTTCGTTTCCTTTTCCGTGTTTGTAACACTGCTCGATGGAGAGGTATCCCCTCCTCCTCCCTTCCTCATAGTCCCACGCTCCCACCCAACCCCCCCACTGTTCTCTCCGACGCCATAACCCCACCCGGTACCCTCCATACTCTCGCTCACAGCCAGCTAGGGGTTTCTGTACTTCAAGCACCTCTCTGATTACGTGTCGTCCGAACAACTAATAAAGGAATGATACAGTATACAGTATATCATAAACCAGCTTAGGAAAAGGTTTACTACATACATGCAGAGAGAGAGAGAGAGAGAGAGAGAGAGAGAAATCTGCTGTGATTAAATGTTGCGGTAGTAGACACCTCTTTTACACACACACACACACACACACACACACACAGAATTAGTTTGTTGTGATTAAATGTTGCGGTAGTAGACACCTCTTTTACATAGGCTACACACACACACACACACACACACACACACACACACACACACACACACACACACTCGGGACTTATCTTGGAAAGATCATATTACATCTCTTGTAAAATCTGCTTCCAAGAGATTGGGTGCGCTAAGCCGACTCCGCTCTTTCTTTACCCCTGCGCAATTGTTGACTCTATACAGGGGTTTTATCCGCCCCTGTGTGGAGTACAACTCTCATGTGTGGGGAGGCTCCCCTCATACAGCTCTTCTCAATAGGGTGGAGTCAAAGGCTTTTCGTCTCATTAACTCTCCTCCTCTTACTGACTCCCTTCAACCTCTGTCTCTTCGCCGCACTGTTGCATCTTTATCTCTTTTCTATCGCTACTTTAATGGTCACTGCTCCTCTGAACTGTCTGCTTGCATTCCTCCACCTCTACGACGGGCGCGTAGCACCCGTCTGGCAGCAAACTCTCATCCTTTTTCTGTCCAACTCTCTAATGCAAGAGTTAACCGTTACTCCCAGTCTTTCATTTATGCAACAGGTCAGCTCTGGAACTGTCTCCCTCTGTCTGTATTTCCTGCTGCCTATGATCTCCAGTCTTTCAAACGCAGTGTGTCCAGGCATCTCAAAATGATCGGATCTTGAATTTGGCTCTATATTGTATTTTGTTTTTCTCTTGGAGGGAACTGTTACTGCGGGCTCATGGCCTTTGGTTCCTTCTTCCTCGCATAAAACACACACACACACACACACACACACACACACACAGAATAAATCTGCTGTGATTAAATGTTACTATAGTAGACACCTCTTTTACACACACACACACACACACACACACACACACACACACACAGGAGTTACAAGGAAAAGTTAGAATCTTAATGACTATGCAGGCCATACCGTGGAGATACTTCTTGTTTGCCTGGGAATACATATCCAGTTCACATTTATTCCAGTGTTTGATGCTCCCGATGAATCCCTTAAACTTCTCTACTGTAGTGTTAACAACGTCCATGTTGAGTCAGTTCCATGTGGAGCAGATCTTGCACGTGAAAAAGTTTTCACGTAATTCTGCTGGTAATTTTTCTCATTTACAGCTTCCAACCATGGTTGTGTGCCGAGTCCGTGTTAAGAGTAAGCAACTTTCTATGTAATGATTGTGAAACCCATTCAGATTTTAAACACTTTAATGAGCTGACCTCGTAGTCTACGAGTTTGTACTAAAAAAAGTCCCACAGCCCCCAGGCGAACCTGATACCTTACGGTCGTATTCTTAAACATTTCCTTCCCTTGTAGGGGCATGGGAAGGAAATCTTTAGCTGAATTGGTATTCTTTAAAAATTCCTTCCCATCCTGAGCCGCTCGAAGAGAAAGATTTTTCCTCTGGGTAGCAGAAATTTTTGGAACTTGAAGGAATTCCTTGACCCGTCTCTTCAAAAATTCCTTCATAAGTTTTGTGCTTTCTGTTGTGGTTCGTTGTCTTATATATATTTAAAATGTTGACGGAAGTTACTGTATAATTTTATTGATGCAGTTTACAACGCTGTACTAATGTTTAAGCGCTGTTTGTATCTCTTTAAAAGTGTTACCCATGTCGGCTGAGATAATTAGCCAGACATAAACAGAGCAGACGACGTACTACCTCCGATATTCATCCAGTCTTTTATAATCTGACACTGACAAATCTTATACATTATGGCCAGGGTCACACGAGGATTCTTTTCAAGAAACTTTTTGGTTGTTAATTTGCCCGAAAAGGAAAACCTGCCGTTAAGGTGACACGAGTGGTTCAGCTCATGTCTTTCAACTGCAAGAAAACAAGTGAGCGCCGCCATGCGAGTACACGAGACGGACGTTAACAAGTGATTCTTACACTTACTATAAACAACATTAAGCATAATAATATTCCTCGAATATAATTTATTATCAAAATATTGTCTTGAGGAGTGAACACAGCTGCGGTGTTGGCCAGAATGGCATTTATGGCTGAATACAAACCAACAGTATGGATGTGGTGGCCACCTCCCACATCTCAAATGTGTTGTGCTTCCATTATCCAGCACGAGATATGCGTGTTTTGATGTATTAGTTTATAAATTTAACGCTCCACCATACCAAATATCAGCAGGATGGGTCCTTTTAGTTTAACAGGGCTACCAACCTGAACATTTTCCCTTCCCTTCCAAGGAAAGCTTTAAGCATACTGATGGGAAAGAAAAATACTTCAAAGGGAAGGAAAAGTTTAGGAAAGGAATTATTTTTAAGGCTATGGCCGTAGTCTCCTGAACTCATTTTAAGTCGACGTATGTCAACCAAAATTCCACAGTAACTGAGGAAGTGGCCGTATTAAGGAGATATAGACTGTGAGGACAATCTCTTTATTCCGAGAGAGAGAGAGAGAGAGAGAGAGACTTGGAATGGTAAGAACAATCAGGAGAAATACTGATAAAAACAAATGAGTGAGAGGAGAAACTGAAACAGAGAAGAGGAAAACACTATCTATCTATCTATCTATAGCCCGACGCCCTAATCCCGCAAAGGGTGGCCGCAGACAAAACGCCTCCAAGTCACTCTGTCACCCACCATTTGACTCCCCTCCCCCCAACTCACCCCCCCCTCCCTCATATACGAAAAACACGCAGGTGAAAAAATGGAACAATGTTATAGATGTGACACACACACACACACACACACACACACACACACACACACACACACACACACACACTTTCTGAACATTTGTCGACCTGTTTGTGCCTGTCTATCTACTGCCCCTCCCCCTCCCTCCCTCTCTCTCTCTCTGGATACTTTGTCTCATCCCCAGTTTCCTTTTCCCTCCTTCCCCTCTTTATAGCAATCTGCTCAGTCCCTACCTTCCTCCCTCTCTCTTTCCTTTCCTTCGTCTCTCTTCCCCTCTGTCACTCCCTCCTTACCTCACTCTTCTTTCTTCCTCCCTGTGTCATAACTTTGTCTTACTTTTTACATCTGTTACATGTGTTACCTTTGTTTCTTCATTACTCTCTCCGTATTTCTTTACTTGTACTAAATCCATTTCCTTCACTGCTTTCTTTCCCCAGTAATAACTGCATGCTCCCTTTTCTCTCTCCTTTCTCCGTCTCTCCCTGTCACCCGAAATCTCTTCTTCCATTCCGCTCTTCCCACTGTCTTTCCCTCCCTTCCTCCCTCTTGCCCTAAAAATTAGCCTATTGTCTTCCCACCCTTAATCTCTACTTTTTCTCCTCAAATTTCTCTAATTTCTCTGTGTCTCCCTCCCTTTTTACTTCAATGTCATTCGTTCTACTCAGCCTCAACGCTTTCGTCTTATCCTGTTTAGTTCTTTCCCTGCGTCCTTGCCAGAATTACACACTTTTTTCCCACTCCTTGTTACCTTGCCTTCTGTTCTAATTTTCCACATTATCGTTCTCAGTGTTCCGTTCCGTAGCTCTCCTACTTTCTTCTTTTGTTATCCATGTTTCTGTGTTTGTTCCATTCCCATTTTCTCTCAGCTGACTCTCCTTTTGTCTCAACTTCCCTGTCTCCCTGCCTTTCGATTCACATCTCCCTTTTCTCTTTCCCTTTCACACTACTTGTATCACATTTCACCTCTCACTGTCTCTTCTCACTCTCTGTCTCTTTTCTTAACGCTCGTTGTTCCCTCCTTGCCTCTCCCCTTTTTATTTTCTCCATATCTCCCCTCTCATTCCTCATTTTTCCACACGCTCTCCCTCTCCGCCTGTCGTTCCCTGTCTTTTAACTGTGTGTGTGTGTGTGTGTGTGTGTGTGTGTGTGTGTGTGTGTGTGTGTGTGTGTGTGTGTGCGTGTGTGTGTGTGTAGTGAACCTTTTCCTAACTTGGTTTATGATATGTACTGTACTATTCCTTTATTAGTTGTTCGGACTACACGTAATTAGAGAGGTGCTTGAAGTACAGAAACCCCTAGCTGGCTGTGAGCGAGAGTATGGAGCATAGAGGTAAGAGTAGGTAGAGGCGGCATAAGGGATCAACCAAGGGTAGGTCAGAGTGAGGCCGACAGACCTGACTCGACCAACATGGCGGCGACCCCTTTGACAGCTGTCTGACTTGGTTCCGCTGACCAGGCGCGAGTGTTTTCTTAGTTGCAAACAGAAAAAATGAGGAAGAAAGTAGGTTATGAATGGAAGGAGAAAAGAAAGTAGTTAATGAATGAAAAAAAAGGAAGCATTTAAGAACATATGGTAAAATGAAGGATGGAAGACAGATAGATGATTTAAAATAATATACATCAGCACATTATGAAAAAAGTTTATATCTATTATTCTATATAATATTCAGCTTGACTTTACTAACACCAGTCATATACATAATGTACACTTACAAATTATATTTCACTCTAAAGATACTCACCGGTGAAATGTAATGGATGAGTCAGATTTCTTATCTCCTCTTTCATTACACCCACATGCGGCACAGGTGGTGGGCATTTTTGGAGGCTTAGGTTATTTGATGGTGAGTTACAACATAGGACAGAACGTCTCACACCCACAGCTGAACTACAACTAAAACCAGAGGTAGAATGAAGTCTACTTTGTTTCTGGCATTCTCCCTGAGGAATACCAGGTGGACACACAGCTGGAGGTATTAAAGGCTTAATAATCTCATGGCCACACCCACGGAGGTAGGATTAGGACTCTTACCTCTATGGGCACAGCCATAGAGGTAGGAGTGCACGGCAATCTTCTTCAAGTCAGGTAGGTGTTGCCGTGACCTCTTGACTTGACCAATATGGCCGTTTGACAGTTCTCTGGCTTCACCGGAGCCTTCTCACGCCGACTCTACCCTATTCCTACCTCTATGGTATGGAGGGTATCGGGTGGGGTAATGGGGTCGGAGAGAAAAGTGGGGGGGGTTGGGTGGGAGTGTGGGACTATGAGGAAGGGAGGAGGAGGGGATACCTCTCCATCGAGCAGTGTTACAAACACCTTAGTCCAGGGAAAAGGAAACGAACTTATTCCGACGTCTGTACATACATACTGTGCTAACTGATGATCATATAAAACAAACAAAAATAATAATGTAGGCTTTCCAACATCAGTGTACCTCACGGGAAACCAAACAGCTTGGGGTGGCTCAATTTGTGCACTGCTGCATGTAATGAAAAACAAAACTTCTATTAATACATACATATAGCCACAGTGTTACAACCAACCTAAATGCCTACCCTCTCTCTCTTTCTCTCTCTCCGTAAATATATATATATATATATATATATATATATATATATATATATATACCGGTATCTATCTATCTATCTATCTACCTATATTATATACAGGGTGTCCTGCAAGTCAAGCACCATAGGGAAAACTGAAGTTTAGAGTATTTGTTGGAAGTGATGACCGTCGTGCCTCATAAAATATTCAGACGCGTGACCCACTCGACTTGGACCTGTTGAATGGCCCTCGTGTAGCCCTGACCTCACACCTCTGGATTTTTACCTGTGGGGTTATTTAAAGGCCGTTGTGTATGCAGAGAAGATAACATCACTGTCTCATCTGAAATCAAGAATCACAGCTGCATGCGGAGAAATAATCCTCCCTGACATCTTACGACCCGTACTCAATGAGTGGGTCACCCGTTTGTTTGAGGCACGACTGTCAGCACTTCCAACAAGTTGACCCGCATTTGGTGAAAAATACCAGATGGCAAACCTCGTGCAGGGTTCTGCCCGTGCACGGCGACGTCTCATGGTCCTGAGAGTCCTGGGGAGATGAGCACCATTGTTGAAATGTGCATCGCGACGGTGAAGGCTTTTTGCGGGGATGATAGGGAGGCTTTGCATGTTCTCCTCCCCAAGATCTTTGAGGAGATCAGGCTGCCTCGCCTTGTCATTCCCGAGTGCTTTACCCGTGATGTACATTCTGTCCCTCACCGAAGGGGACGTCGGGCCCGGCCACAGCCTGCCATCCCCCGCACAACATCGCGGAAGAGGCTGCGGCTGGAGGCTCCTCTCAACAGAAGGACTGCCACACCAGTCACCGAGAAGTGTGGTGGCCCAAGGACTGATGGATTTTTCACATGTATGAACATGCAGAGGATGGAGACGATGAATTATCTGCTCTGATTAATCTGCTAACCTAAATAGTGCGGAAATAATCGACATATATCAATCAATCAATCAATCATTTCCTGTGGCACCCCACGGGATGCATAGGGCCTCAATGAACTCTCTCCACCAATATTTGTCTCTTGCCATCTCCTTCAGGTCCCACCAACACTCCTCTCCTGTCCCACCAACACTCCTCTCCTGTCCCACCAACACTCCTCTCCTGCTTCTTTTTTCATTGTCCTCAACCAGGTTTCCCTCGGCATATATACTGCTAATTATAAGGAGAGTGATTATTTCCATTTGTGTATATAATTAGTGAAGAATGAATTATTGCTTTAAGAATCTGGTGATGCAAAGTTAAAGTTGGTAATGAAAATTGAGGAGTTTGGTAATACGACCGAATTGGCAACCCTCATAGATATAAATAAGCCTAGATGCCGCATGACACTACTTTCGATGCGTCTGCGCGGCCGCCATCTTGGAACGGTCAAGACAGACGATGTCGTGTTCCTGACAAGGGGCAGACTTAACCACTATTTACCTAGACATGCCGTAACACTGGGCTGATTTTGAGTGTAGAAAGCGACGGAATATGTCTATGTCGGCACCGATAGCACGAGCGGCTCAGCTGTCTGGTTAGGCAAGCGTCCCTCAGCTGTTTCCCTATCGCCCGAAAGGAGGATGGTGGGTTGCAGGAGAAGGGAAACTTAAGCCTGCAGTCCACCGAGTTCACGTTACAGATGAACCAGGAACCACAACCACCATTACCACCATCACAACAGCCACAACCATAACAACAACCACCACCACAACAATCACCACAACAACAACAACCACCATCACAACAACCACCACAACAACAATCACCACAATAACAACAACCACCATCACAACAACCACCACCACAACAATCACCACAATAACAACAACCACCATCACAACAACCACCATCACATCAACAACAATCACCATTACAACATCAACCACCACCACCACCACAACCATCACCATCACAACCACCACCACAACAACAACAACCACCACAACAACCACCACCATCACAACAACCACCACAACAACCACCATCATCACAACAATAACCACAACCACAACCACAACAACTACCACCATCACCACAACAGCAACCACAATCAGAACCACCACCACCATTACCACATTTGTACCTACCACCAATACAACAAGCACCACTACCACCACAACCACCACTACCACCACCACCATCATCACCACAACAATTACCACAGTCAGAACCATCACCACCATTACCACAACTGCAACTACCACCAATACAACAAGCACCTCTACAACCACCACCACCATCACCACCACCACCACCACCACCACTACCACCACCACCACTACCACCAGCACCACAACAACAACAACAACAGAAGCAGCAGCTACAACAACAACAACAACAACAACAACAATCACCATCACCACCAAACATCCAGCACAACAACAACAACAGCCAACACAACAACAATCATCAACAGCAACAACCAACAACTACCACCACAACAACCACCACCACCATCACCACCACCACAACAACAGCCACATCAACCATCACCACAACAACAGCTCAGGTATCTGTCTTTTTTACTGTTGTCCCATCATCACTCTCCAACAAGTAAATGTCACCTTGCACTAGAGATACCTGAGCTGTACTCGGACCAGCAAGAGACAGATGCTAGAACTGTCCTGTACTGTGCCTATGCCCAAGACCAGGGTTACGGCACAGCACGTATCCGTAGCCCAGATAGTGATATATTCTTCATCATGCTACATCATGCATCGTAGTTGGAGATTGCCATCCTCTTCGACATTGGCACAGGGAACAAGAGAAGGGTCCTAAACATCTCTGATTTGGCAAGGCAGTATGGCCAAAAGATGTGCACAGCGCTGATGTCTCTTCATGCATTCACACATTGCGACACCACCAGTGTATTTAAGGGTCCTGGCAAAGTTCAACCTATCAAATTGCTCCAGAAGACAGAACCCTTCCAAAATGAATTTTCCAGACTAGGAGAAACATGGGAAGTCCCTGCCAGGTTGGATGATGAAGTAGAGCAGTTCACATGTGCCATGTATGGGAGAGGACGGTTCAAGAGTGTGGATGCAGCTCGTGCAGCAATCCTGATGGAGAAATGTGATGGCCTAGATGGTAATGTCATCCTGAGTCGAAATATTGACCTCAGTCTATTCCACCTTGTCAGAAAGCACTGCATCAACATATCAGACGTGCCAACTGCCCGGTTGCTATCTGGAAAGCTGCTCATATGCCTCGATCACGAGTACCACAGGCGACTGATGGACATGGCTGGACATAAACTGATGGCAAACTTCAACCTATGTGGTTCCAAGGGCCATTGATTCCTGCTGATGTTGCTGTGGAAGATGACACATTGCCAGGCGATGACGAAATCACCTCATCTGATAGTGAAAATGAAGAGAATAACATGGCATCTGATGGTAACATAGTGTCAGGGAGTGACAGTGATGATGACTGAACATTTATTGTTGGTGGTGTCCCATGATTGGGAATTATATTTTTATGCTATGAACTTCGCAATATTTTATGTGTATTAGCAATGGGTAGTAGTAGTAGTAGTTGTTCCCTAGGCAGTCTGGCCAAACAGCCCTGAGTCCCTTAGGAAGGCCATGACGGAGACCAGGCTTTCCCACAGAGCTCTCAAAGAGTGTATGTTGTGTTGTTGGCGTAGGTGATTGTGTGCAATGCAGTCTTCCATAATGTGCTTAATAGTATGGGGTGCTGTGTTGCATCCTGGACAGGCATCAGCAACGGAGTCATCCAGCCTCTTCTGGTAGCTTAAGAGGGCTGGATGGTGCCCACATCTCAGCCTGGCCAGGTGGACCCTGTCCTCACGAGGAAGATAGGATTCAGAAGGGTGGATGTCAGGAGGCCGTGCATGTAGCTGTGTGTTGTCTTTAAGTGACTGAATGGAGCGGTGAGTGATCTGAGTGTGGATATGCTTCTGGAAGCTGGTCTGAGGTGGGCGAGGGGGGAGAGATGACAGTATTTGTGTATGGTATCGTATCGTGTGCTGGGTGTTGTTTTGATGTTCCTTGGTGTGGGTGGATGTGCTGCCATGTACTGTAGTGGATGTTGTGGTTTGTGGAGGCTGCAGCAAGAAAGTGGGTGCCTCTCATGTCTAGGTGATCCTTGACTTTGAGGACTTTGGTTTCTTGGTGTAGGTGGTCTGTGGGTGTAGTAGCTGTGCAGCCTGTGATTATTTTTAGGGCCTTGTTCTGAATGGTCTGTAGAGTGTTGTAGTGTGTTTTGGTAAGGTTAGAAGCCCAGGCAGGGCTTGCATAATTCATCACTGAACTTATGTATTGTTTGTATACTGTGGTGGTGGTTTCTTTGTTGTGTCCGAATGTTGTATGGGCAAGTGACCTCAAAGCATTGAGTCGTGGTGTTATTTTATTTTTAATGTTTGTGATGTGTTGTTTAAATGACATTGATGTATTGTATGTTACACCAAGGATTTTGTGTGTGTGTGTGTGTGTGGTAGGGGAGTGTTGTTTATGGTGAGGTGGGGGATGTGACTGTGTTCTGCTGTCCAGTTTGTGAGAAGAGTCACTGTAGATTTGGCTGGGGCTAGTTTGAGCCTGTTTGTGGTGAACCATTCGTGTAGTGTGTTGAGGTAAGGTTGAATGATGTGTGTAGCTGTGTTTGCATTTTGGTGTGTACATGTAAGTGTTTTATCATCTGCATAGGAAGCTATGTGTATCTGTGGTGTGTGGGGTGTGGGTACGTCGTGCATATATAGGTTAAAGAGTGTAGGGGACAAAACAGATCCCTGGGGGACGCCGTTCGTGAAGTTTCTTATATTAGAAGACTGACCGGCAAATGTTACGTGTGCACATCTGCCTGCTAAGTCGTTTTCCAGCCATCTTTTTGTGTTATTGTGCATGTTTGTGTTGAGTATTTTGTTTGTGAGGTTGTGGCGGGGGATGGCATCAAAAGCTTTGAAAATGTCTAGTGTGATTAGGAGTGTTCTGTGTGGTGTCCTAGCTGAATTCATGCCATCGAAAACTCCCTGTGTAAGGTCTGTAAGAAGGGTGTTTGTGGAGTGTAGTGGCCTAAAGCCATGTTGTGACTGGGCTAGGGGAATGTGAGGTGTGACTAGTTGTAGTACCAGTCGTTCAGTGACTTTAGAGGGGTTGCAGATGAGTGTGATGGGGCGATGTGAGGAGGGTAACGTGGGGCCTTTGTTGGGTTTAGGGATAGTGATGATATTGCCATGCTTCCAGATGTTGGGTATTATGTTGTGTGAGCAGCTGTAGTTTGATATGTTGGTGAGTGCTTGTATGCCTTGTGGTCCTAGGTGTTTAAGGTGAATGTTGCTTATGTTGTCTGGTCCACAGGCAGATGAGTGCTTAAGGTTGTTAATGATGTGCTTCGTCTGGTTGTAAGTGAAAGGTGCGTAGTCTGGGTCTGTGGGGAACTGTCTCTTACGTTGGATGATACGTCGGTCTTCGGGATGGGAGTTTATATGGCTGACTTGTGAAAAGTGATTGATGAGAGTGTTTGCTTGTTGTTTGTTTGAGGGTATGGTGTCTGTTGTTGTGATGGCAGCGTGTGATTGTGTGGTGTTGCTGTTGGAAAATGTGATGCTGTTTAGTGTTTTGTAGAGTTTGCTGATGTTTGTTTTGTGGTCAAGTGTTTGGAGGTAATTTTTCCAGTTTAGTGTTTGGTGTTCTGATATTTTATTGTTTATCTGAGTGTTGAGTTCTTGTATTTGTTGTACGGTGTCTTGTGTATGGAGTGTTGGGGAGTGTCGCAGTGTGTCCCGTTGTCTGATGAGGCCTTGAATTTCTGGTGTGATGTTGGGATTGTGTCTCTTTTTGTTGCCTCTAGGGATGTGTCTTTTGTCTGCGTTTTGTATGATTGTATTGAAAGTGTGCACAGCGGTGTTGATGTTTGTGATGGGTGTACTGTTTAGTGTTTCGAAATGTTCTTCTGTTTCAGTTACAAAGGCCTCCCAGTTGGCTCTCTTATAATTAGTGTTTATGTGTTTGTGGCCAGCTGGGGTGATTCTGGTTTTGGTAGTGATGATGATTGGGAGGTGATCAGAACCTAGGGTTTTGACCACTCTCCATGATGTAGTGGGGGCGAGGTTTGGGGAGCAGAAGGTGATGTCTGGAGATGATGGGAGGAAAAGGGCTTGGTGTGGGATATGGGTATGTTGGTCTAGACTGTTTAGTATGAAGATATGATCTGTCTGTGATTGTAGTACCAGCCCTCTGTCTGTGTCAGGGTTGTTGACATGCAATGGGTTGATTTTATTTGTTGTATCTTTCAATATTACAATTTTGTTTAATGTATGAGAAGTTGGTATATATACATGTGTGATAATACTGTGAACTGAATTAGATGTGAGCATTAAGATTATAAATACTAAGCTTTGGCTATTATCAGTTCACTAGTCACCCGCAATAAGCCATGAAGGTAACTTGTGAAATGGTTTGCAGTAATTTATTAATTTGAAGCACTGCGTAATGCTTATTCTTATTAACTGCTAAGTGTGTGGAGGTTTATATCTGTAATAATGCTGTAGATGATTAAAAACTGTTGCAGGTTGCGTGCATCATCTGGACTGATTAACCAGACCATTCATTTGTGATAATCATGACAGTATTGGGATAACAACTCTAACGTATGGAAGTGAAGCTTGGACTTTCTTGGAGGGACATAAGTCAAGAGTGAGAGCAGTGGAAATGAGTTATTTGAGAGGAGCCTGTGGAGTCACATGGAGACAGACTGACAAATGAGGAAGTGAAGGAGCGTTGTGGTGTGGATGTGGATGTGTTAGAAAGCGTTAGGAGAAACACACTGAGGTGGTTTGGACATGTGGAGAGGATGGAGAGTGAGACACTGACGAGGAGAGTGTACGTGAGTGAGATGGAGGGGGGGTAGAGGGAGGGGGAGTCCAAGGATGAGATGGAGAGATGGAGTGGAGAGGTATATGAGGGAGGGGGGTGTGAGCTGGGAGCAGGGCAAGGAAATGGTGGGGAACAGGGCGACATGGAGTTGATTTGTTTGTGGCCACTCCTTACGGGATTAAGGAGTCTGGCAATAGAGAGATATTTCATGTCATTTTTTCTAGTCAAGCTGATTTTTTGTTGTCAGTTATATTTGTTTTTTGTTTTTTTGGATGATTTGATGGAGTTACACAATATATTTTATTTTGAATAAGTTTTTTTTGCTTCAAAATATGTCAGTATGGAGCGGGTTATTATGTGGTTATGACTGACAACACGAACTCTGGCAATATCGGCAGCCATTCTGAATTCCAAGATGGCCTCCAGGTATTAAAGTATCACCAGGTTAAAACATCATACTGAAGGCTCAGAACCCATGAACAATCATCTACTTAACTTGAAAGTCAAAATATGGCGGAAAGTGTGATTTCGGCTGGTTTCAGTGTCAGCCATTTTGAATTCCGAGTTAATCAAGAGTCATAGGGATATTTCGGTGCCATTATTGAATTCCTCGTCCTCAAAAACATGGGTGTAGACGCCAAGATCTCATCTCTATCTATCCTAAAAGCTGAGTTAGGCTATAGGCGAAAATGTTACTTCGCTATTTTTGCTGACGTCCATTTGAAAATGACGTCACACAGGTAGTCCATCCCAATCTGGTGATGGTGGCAGCCATTTTTCAAGCCAGGAGAGGTGCCAGGAACAAAGCAAAATAGGTTTCATAGCTTCCTGGGGGTGGGGGTGCATGAGGGGCCTATCGGGCCCACGGACTAACAGCCCCCCAGATACAATTGACACCTTAATAAACATTGACATCAAACATGAATTCCTTTTATATAAAATTGATTATGCTAATCCTGGGCCAGGAAGACTCGGGACGTAGCTAAAATTACATGTTTATCTATTCGCGTATTTGCCCCTAAATTACGGTAAAAGTTATTATTTATCATTTTAATTACTATTATTCTCGATGCGTAATCGAATGTTACAAAGATTTTACTGTATTCCCTTTCATTGTTCTCATAGATCCTTCAGTTACTACTAACATCTAAATCCTATCGTGTTCTAAGAATAATGGTTTATGGATCCTAGCTGCATCGTCTTTGTAAAGGAATAGGCTGGAAAGTGAGCAGTTTCGCCTTAGTAATTTGTTAGGGGCATACGGGAAAATAATGGCATATCGAGTTTATACAAATAATTTATACCCAACTTTGGACAAGTTACCAACATTTCCGATGCAAAGAGACTGGGATATATGAAATTTTGCGATATTGTAGGGGCTTTTTCGGCATAATTTAGTTTACGATAGAGGTAAAGGAACTGGTGAATAGAAAAAAGAAAGGTTTACAGGAAAAAAAATTATGGTATGTGAATGGGTGATGATGCGAAACGATTGAAGTGCATGCCCCGACACAGTGCCAGTGTTACCAGATCTAGCATAAGTTTATGCTGTTAGCATAATCTGAGGGGAATTTCATAGGCTAGCATAATATATGGCATACTCATGAATTTAGCATAATTTTAGCATAATTTTGGTATATTTGGCATATATATAGAATAATTTGAGAAAATTGAGAGAAATAACAGTGGAATGTGAAAGTAGTAATCGAACTCAAATGGAAATAAACAATCATGTTTATATGACTAGCTATTATTCCATGTTTCATAGTCGGTTGTATTTAGTGTGTAGTTTTAAGAAGCTTCAGTAAAAGAAAAAAAAAGTTTTGTTTATGTGTTGCTAATTAGCTGTGATCTTGGGCTAATCCTTTTAATCAGTCACCTTTATTAGCTAATAGCAGAAATTTTAACAGACTTAATTCCTTGTAGTAGAGTGGCTAACTGCAGTGGTAGTCTTTTTTTTTTTTTTTTTTCAAATGCTGATAGCTAATGATCATAACATCATACTATGTAGAAAGTAGAAGGATTATGTTAACGATCTCATCTCAGTCACAGAAATGTTTAGCCATGTTTAATTTGTAACAACTGAAAGTCAGCTTATGTTCTTATTCAGTATTATCTCTAATTAGATCCCTTTATTTTTCTATGTGCAGTGCAGCTGACCAGTGCCAACTTACGTATGCTTATTAAGGGCTGTATAATTGTTTACTGTGAAAAGAAACTAACTCTGAAAGTTGGCATAAAATTGGCATAATTTCGTCACCCCAGTAGCATAATTTTGCTGGTTTCAGCATAATTTTAAATGGAGTCTAGCATAATTAGGCAGTGGAGATCTGGTAACACTGCACAGTGCCCACTGGCCAGGAGGTCCAGTACGGCGCCTGTGGCGGTTGAAAGTGGGAATGGTGCGTAGTATTTCCGATGATTTAGCGTGGATTATCTCATCATCGGCAGACAAATTAATCACTAGCAAACCCTGAACACACAGCCACGCCGAGGAACTAACCCTTATCAGTGAAACCACCCGATAAACTGAAACTGGCGAGATAAGAACATGAGCACTTGCTGCATCGTGGGCATATTGAGACTTGGGAGCTATTCCAGTGTTGACAGTGATAAACTTCGTACTCTTAACGTTTCTCCAGGGATAACTGACTAAAAACTAAAGTGCTGATAGTTTTGCGATTGCGATATTAGCGTGTGGCTGGATTGTGTGTTTACTGGGCTGGAATGGCCGAAATGAGACAACGGTCGGCCGGTTGTTCGTCTGGGAGCAATGGTGAGGTGAGTAGCGTTGTAATTTTTGTGTGGTGTTCGTGAATCTTCGTAACGCTTCTTTACCGATTTATTTATGTGCAAGGCTCAGTATTTTTCTCCTGTAGGTGATTTGTGCAGTCTCTAACAGTTTTAGAAGGATGCTGATGGCTTGAAATATTTAGGTGTTACGAAGCTTCCATTGACCGTATTCTCGTAGCGTTGGAGGCTTCGTAGCTCCGTTTTTAGTTATTTATCCCTAGTCTATTACTCCGTGATAGTCTTCCATTCCTGGTTGGCCCTTAGTTTATAGTTACCTGTACTGGTGGGGTACGTTCGTTCGTTCGTTGCGTTTTCCTCTCCTATAGAGAGGGCCGGGCCTTGTAATAGCCCAGTCGGAGCTTGTGTTTGAAGATGTAGGTGGGCTTGATTGACTTAATGAGGGGGCAGATATCACGGAGTGATTCTGTGCTTTTGTTGTTTGTTTTTGTTTTTGTTTTTTTTTTTTTTTTAGTGAATATAGGTCACCGGCATGTCCTGCGCCTGCACACGACGATGTGTGAAAACCTCCCCGCATGCAGGCACAAACGCGCAGGTGACAGAAGGGGAAGAGGAAGGGGGGGGAGGGGATTAACGGTGTGAGAGACGTTAGGGAGGGGGAGGGAAGCGATGAACTGTATCGATCAGGGTGGAGTGGGGCGTGGTAGAAAGGACAGTAGAGGCTGTCAGTCTGAGATTTGCTTCTAGTAGGGGAGTTATATTTACGTGTGGCATATCTGGGTTGTGGGGGATGGCGGGTCTATGAAGCTTGTTAGTGGCAGGACAGCTGAGGATGTAGTGGAGGAGCGGGAAGGAGGTGTTAGTACTGCAGTGATCGCATTCAATTGGGGTGTCGTCTCCTTGTATTTGTGCAAAGTTTTTGTAGCCCAGTCTGAGTCGCCTCAGTTGTTTAAGGGTTTTACTGTTTATGTCATGAGCAGCGGGAAGGGGCTTATAGTTGGTGGTGTTGGCATACCAGACGGCAGAGGGGGATCCCGCTGAAACTTGTTCTTCATGTTCCCTTTTATTGAGTGCGGCTGCCTGGGTCTTGATGGAGTTTTTAGTTTGGCTGAAGCTCATGGGTATGTCAACTTGTACGAAGGGATATTCTGTAGCGATTTTAGCGAGTTGGTCTGCCTGTTCGTTGCCCGCAATACCAACATGACTCGGTACCCAATGTATTGTTATTGTGCCTCCTGCATTGCGGATTTCTTGGGCTGTAGCTAGTATATCAGTGATTAAGTGGATGTTGTCTGTGTGCGTCTGTTTTTTTAATGTTTGTATGGCGCTAACTGAGTCAGTGTGGATGATGATGTTAGAGTTGGGATTGATTTCGAGGGCATCATCCATTGCTGTTAGAATTGCTACAAGTTCTGACTGAAGGGTGGAGGCTCCATCTGTGATCCTTAAACCGTACGAGTGTTCGCGGTTTATAACTGCCGCTCCTGCTTTTCCCTCGTTAACTGAGCCATCTGTGTAGTAGGTGACAGAGGTTGGGGTTGTAAGAGAGGCGATTCGCCTAAGGCTCTCTTGTCTTAATTGTTGAGTGGGAGTTGAGGCTTTGGGTGGAGAACTGGCGATAATGAGTCTAAATAGGGGGGGGCTCCAGGGTGGGAGAGGGTGATATGCCTCGCTAGGCCTGTCTGGGGGGAGGTTTAGGAGGGGAGTAATGTTGTATTTATGGATGGCTTTGGCAGCGCAATGACTCCAACTGTTTGTGAGTAGGTCGGGGTGCAGGTTAGCTGCTGCCGTCAGTCTTGTAAGAATGGGGAGGGTAGAGCCTTTGTGAGCTAATTTGACTGTTAAATTAGCTACCCTTGCCTGAATTCTTAGGTGTAAGGACTCCATGTTACATTCCATTCGTAAGTTACAGAGGCGGGTCCACATGGGGGAACCCGTCATTGTCCTAAGAGCCTCATTTTGAATGACTTCTAATTTATTTACTAGGTTTGGAGAGATGGAAGGTAGTGCTGGGGCTGCGTAGTCCACTATTGAGCGTATGGCTTGTATATAGAATAGACTCAGTACTTTATAAGATGCTCCTTCCCCCTTTCTTGCTATGGACCAGAGAGCATTGAGTCTGAGTTTAGTGATATCCCTGAGGTGTTGAATTTCTTTATTAAAAGTTAGGCTTTTGTCAAAATAAACTCCCAGGTATTTGTGAGTGTTAACATAGTCAATGGGGAATGTACCTAGGAGAAGCTGGCTTGGTGGTGTAGGGATTCTAATCGGGAGAGCCTTGGTTTTCCGTGGGTTGATTTTTAGTCCCAGGTCTCTGCATTTATTGTGTAGGGTGTCAAGTGCTTTTTGCGCTCTTTGTGCATAGTGCCCCCCATAAACTACCAGGGTAAGATCATCAGCGTAACATAGGAGACGGGTCCCCTGCCCCAGGTTAAGGTGTAGGAGGCATTCTACAAGGGTGTTGAACAAAGTCGGGCTGATGATGCTACCCTGAGAAGTTCCATTGATATGCTGGTGCGCTTCCGACAGGTGTCCTTGAAAGCGCACTTTTGCTTTTCGACCTGAGAAAAAGTCCTCCAGCCAGCGCATGAGACGACCCTTAACACCCTTGTTTGTAAGGGTGGCGAGGATAGCCTCAGGGCATGCCAGCTCAAAGGCTTTTTCTAGGTCTATGAAAATTGTTAGGCCTTTGCCTCCTCTCAGCTCAGAGATAAAAGAGCTAAGGCACTCCGCCGTGCCTTTTCCTTTTGTGAATGCAAAGAGGTGACTGTGTGGGGGGGGAGAGACCCAGTCTAGGCGGAGTTTGACAAGTTATTCGGCGGTTTTACTCAAACAACTGAGGAGGGAAATTGGCCTGAAAGTCTGAGGATCAAGGGGTTTGGGGATGGGGTGTATTATTGCCTCTTTCCATTGTGTGGGAAGCCTTCCCAGTCTCCATGAATGATTTAGGAGGTCAAGTAGGGCGTTTCTTGCAATGATGCCTGTGTGATTAATCATTGAATATGTGATGCCGTCGGGTCCAGGGGCTGTATCTGAACTGGTTTTTAGGGCGTGGTTTAGTTCTTCAAGGGTGAAATAGTGGTCGGAGGGGGATGGGGAGTTTTTGCTCTCTGTAATTTGTTGGGTTCTTGTTAGGTGTAGGATGTCTTGCTGGTTTCTTGTTAGTGTTGGGAGTTGGGCTGGGGATGTTCTTGATGCGAAAGTTGCTGCAAGTCTTTCGGCTTCCCCTTGAGGGTCTGGGTGGGTTGGAGGGCGGGGGTTGTAAACTGATCTTAGTTTTTTCCATATGTTGCTGGTAGATGAATGGGCGTCTAGTGTTTTGCACCACTCTAGCCAGCTTTGTTCTTTTATAGAGTTCTTTTCAGCGGTGGTGTGTCTTATAACAGACTGTAGGTAGCTTCTGCTTTCAGGAGTTGGGTTTGCTCTATGATTTTTTTTAGCTCTATTTAGTCTCTTATTTAGCTCCTTGACCCTGTCATTGTAATACCAATGGTCCTTGTGATGTTTTATAAGGGGGGTGTTGGTTGGAATGGCTTGCTCAGCTGCGGCGTGGAAGGCATTTGTAAGCATAGAAGTGTGATCTAGGTTGGTAGGGGGGTCAAAGGAGCATAGACCTTCTAAGATAGTGGTGAACCGGGGCCAGTCTGCCTTCTTTGTGTTCCATTTTGGGGCAGAGTCTGGGGGTTTGGGTAGTTTGGCTAGATTAATAGAACATAAGATGGCGTGGTGGTCTGAGGTGAGGGTAGGGTGAATTTCCCATTTGGTGAGGTTTGCTATATTTTCAGTGATGAATGATAAATCGAGTCTGCCCCCTCTTAAATGGGTGGGTGTTTGGGGGTTGTTGAGTAACGTGATCTCTGGTGTGTTGTCTAGTACCGCCGCAATGTGGCAGCCTGTTTGGTTTGTTGTTCTGGACCCGAGGCGAGGGTGGTGGGCATTAAGATCGCCTCCTAGAAATATGTGGTCTGTTGCGGCGGTGGTGAGCACTTCGTCAAGATTTAGTGTTGCATTGTGGGGGCGGTAAGCATTGTAGATGTGCAGTTGAGTGTTTGCAAGGGTAATGGCGCAGCCCTGAAATTCCACGTCTTCCCCACAATCAGGCAAAGGGAGTATAGGTTTGGCGGGTATGTGGTTTTTAACTAAGATGGTGGAACCGCGAGGACCTCTTGGGGAGTAAGGGAGGTTGAATGAGGTGAAGCCTCTGAGTTTTAGTGGTTTACGGGCAGGGGTGAGGGTCTCCTGAAGAAGGAAGATGTCTATTTGGCCTGTGTGCGCAGCCTCCTCTAGTAGAGAGCGTTTGTTGGATGCTCCCTGTATGTTCCATTGCAATATTTTGATGTGAGGGGGGTGGGGGGGTGACGGGGGGTTGGGTGGGTGGGTGTTGGAGTGTTTATGTGTCTGAGTCTGTCCATGTTAGTGTTAGCATTTCTGAGTCTGATGATGTTTGTGAGGGTAGGGTGCGTCTTGTTAGTGGGGAGCGTGAGTGTGAGCTGTTGTTTCTGTTGTCTGTGTTTGTAGTGTCACGTGTAGGTGTATGTGTGCGTTGTTTATGGTGTGATCTGGCTGGGGATGGAGAGGGGGATGTGTGTGATGTGCGTGTAGTGTTGGAGTTCTTGCGAGAGTCAGGTAGGCGATGGCTTTTTGATCTTGAGCGGTGCCACACGTCTGAGTGTGTGTCATGGTGCAGTGGTGTATTGTATTGCTGTTGTGTAAGTGGCGTGTCATGTGCAGTGTGTCGTTCTGTGGAGTGTGTGTTAGTGGTTAGTGGGTTTTCTGGCAGTGTTGGTGTGGGTGCGGGGGTGTGTTGCAGGGACTCGGTGTGGGTGTCGGGGGTTGTGGAGTGATTGTGGAAGGTTGCAATGGCGTTGTTGAAGATTTTGTTTATTTCTGGGGCTGGCACAGGTATTCCCACGAGGTTGGAGAAGAGTGAAGCTAGACCTTGAGTGATGTTGAACGTGATTTTGAGCAGGTCGTCACTACTGAAGGTGGTTGGTTGCGGGGGCTGGGTGGAGGTTGTCGGGAGTGTTTGGGTTTGGGCTGAGGCGGAGGTTTGGGTGCAGGCATGTTTGAGTGAGGGTGGAAGTGGTGATGGTGGTGGGTTGGAGGTAGTGGTGGGGGGTTGTGTGGGGGGAGCTCAGTGATTGCCGGAGGCATTGGAGGAATTTCTGTGTGGGGTTGGCAGATGTGGGAAGTTATCTGATGTGAGGGGTTGTGGGTTGGAGACTCTGTTTTGCTGCCCCCATTGGAATGTACCTAGAGGGGCGGGTGTGAAGTTTTGTTTGACCTGAGGACTGGGTTGGTTTTTGTGAAAGCTCTTTTGAATTATGGCTTTCCTTACTGGACAAGATTTGTTCCGTGCATGATGTTGTCCATGGCAATTTGGGCATTTTGCTTGTACTGATTGTTTGGCCTTAAATTTGTCAAGGCAATTCTGAATCGGGTGGCGGCCGCTGCAAAGAGCGCATGTCGGTGGGCGGTGACATGTGGACTGGTGGTGTCCATATCGCTGACAGGTGAAGCAGTGTAATGGCTCGGGGGTGTAGGGGCGGAGGTCATAATTGCCCCATGTTTTGAGGTTCAGAGAGTCTGGGACAGGGCCGCGGAGGGTGATTAGAACCTGTCTTGTAGGCTCACCTTTAACATCACACCTCTTTGCTTCTTCTACTTGATGGTGACACAGAATTGCCTCTAAGGGGAAGTTAAGGGGATAGTGTTGTACAACTAATTTCTTGGTGGAAAGGTTGGGGTCCAATTTCTGAAGCTGAACAGTCTTGCCCTCAATGGTGTTGATGTTTTCTAGTATATCAAGGGACTCGTTGTTTAGAGGGACAATGATGGAATTAAGAGCTTTAGTGGCTACCATTTTGAACTGGAGTGAAGGGAAGGCGTTTTCGATGGCTGTGACTACATCGTATGTGTTCGGGAAATTGTCTTGTTTGGGGATGAGAAATGCTGGGAGTTTGGGTTGGGGGGGAGGAGAGGTTGGCGATTGGTTGTTAGGTTGTTGGGGGGGAGGGTTGGTAGGGTTCTGAGGGTTTTTTTTTGTTCTCTTATTTTGCACGAGGGTGAATCCGTCATCAAGGTCGTGTGAGGAAGTGGCTGTGTCGTTTTCTTGCTGGTTGTCACGGTAGGTTGGGGGGTCGTAGTCGGTGGGTTGGTTGATGGCAGAGGGGAATACTTCGTATGTCGTCGTCAGTCTCCATGCTGTTGTTGGATGAGTGGTGGAGGTCTTTGGTGTAGTCTGGGCCGATGAGTCTGGCTTTGTTGACGGAGGTGGTAGGAGATTCTTCTGTTTCCAGGGCTCGCTTTCTGGCGTCTGAGTGTCCCAGGCTGGTTGCTTGGTTTTTGGTGGCAGGCCTAGAGTCTCGGGAGTTTTGAGGCATCGGCAGATTCTTGGTAGAGGAGGTGTCTTTAGGGTTCTGAGAAGCTGGCAGGTTTTTGGTAGAGGGGGTGGAGTGACGGTCCGCCATCTTGGCGGCCGTCACGCTCACAGTCACACACGCAATCACACTACCTTTCTACCAGACACAAGAAGGAGCCTACCTACAGTGGTGGTTACTATCCCCCCGCTAGCGGAGGTCGTGATAGCCCTGCCACTGCCCCTGAAAGGGTCTTGCCTAACGCCCTAACCAGTTTTTGACCCACCCCAGTGGCTTCCTATAACCACCCCTGCCTAAGGGGCTCCCTCATGTATCTGGCCTGCACCAGAAAACCTCAGGATTCGGCGTCGTACCACCACTGGGGGACACTAGGGTCGAAAGGAAGAATAGTAGAAGGGGGGTGCAACCCACGAGAGGGCGGGTGTACACAAGCGTGTGCACCCCGGTACACAGTCGTGGGGCGATTGGCAGTGGCTGAGATGGTACCAGCGTGGACTGCAATATAGGCAGCAGCACAACACAATGCGTAATGGCGAAGTTTGTGGGTGAGCGCTGAGAGGATACTACTCGCAGAGCGCATAGCAGGTCTGTGTGTGTTGTGGTGGGGTAGGTGGGCAGTATAGCATATAAATCCTCCCTGCACATTGGGCAGTTGATTTCCTCCATTTTCTATGGGTTCTGGAGGACTGATGAGCCAACGGACCAAGCGGGATTTGTAAATACCTAAGGATATAACGTACTAAACCATGAGCGATGTGCTTCAGAGTGAGTAGATGTAGGTAATAAAACAGCTACGGGCATTTTATAGCGGTTTGCCTTAGTAACGCACGAGTTAAATTCAAAATAAATCTCGAGGAAAAGTTGCAACGACGACTCCCCTGTTGCATAAAATGGATTATTTTGTTTTTAATGTTTTGAAACGTTTGTTTTATAATATTTGGTCGTGGTTTGGTTATATTGTTTGGCATATTCAGTGTTAAAGTTGTCTAAGCTTGGTTCGGTAAAGTTATATTGTTAGTTGTCGCCTTCTCCTATCCGGGAGATTCAGTGGCGTAGCGTGAGTTGCCAGCGCCCGGGGCAAGGAAAGTATTGCGCCCCCTAACCCGTGGACCGTTAGCACTCCCTGAGTCGCTTCCACCAGTCCAGTATTGAACCACTTACCCTCCAGTCACATGTATTTTAAGAAAATATTTCATTGTATAACCATTTTTCTCACTTTCGTACATATTTAAACCATTAAAAAATTGAATATATATATATATATATATATATATATATATATATATATATATATATATATATAGCGTTAGGAGAAACACACTGAGGTGGTTTGGTCATGTGGAGAGGATGGAGAGTGAGAGACTGACGAGGAGTGTGTGGGAGAGGTGGAGGGGGAGGCCAAGGATGAGATGGAGGGATGGAGTGGAGAAGTATATGAGAGAAGGATGTGTGAGCTGGGAGCAGGACAATGAAATGGCGGGGGATAGGGCGACATGGAGACGATTTTTTTGTGGCCACCCCTCACGGGATTGAGACATCTGACAATAGATAGATATATTGCATAGTTGAAACAGAAGAACGAAAAATAAGAAATGACTACCGCGTCGGTAAAACAGTTATCACAGAAAAAAAAAAAAAAAAAAAAAAACGACACGCCACAATAATAAAGTTCACCAAACGATCGAACTCTTATTGGCACACGCACACACTGGCTACAGCATCATGTTTTGCTCTGTGTTGGTGTTGCAACACTAAACTAGCAGGAACATTTATGTGGTAGGTGGGGGACGCTCACCATCCACTCACTGGATATAGTGCTGCTCTTGGATGCCTGCCCTTTCCTCTCCTCCATCCTTCTTTACTTCCATCCTCTTCTGCCTTTCTTTCCTTCATTCTTTCTCGTCCTTCTGCCTACGGGTGACTTTACATTCCCTCTTCTGTCTTGCCTTCATTCTTTCCTCTTCCTTTTTCCTGTGGGTGACTCTACAAGAGTGACAAGCCAAATGGCTTCCTGTACACTAGGAAACAACTTACTACGCTGGGTAGTAACCATATAACCAAATTTTGGCGCCTGGTGGTTTAGTGGGTAATTACGGAGCTGCAATCGGATTGAGCCTGTGCAGGTTTATATCCAAGGGGTGGTTGGGGTTTATTGCTCATGTAATGCCACTCAGGGATGAGTGAGGCTGGTCACTCTCATCTTAAATGTCAGGACCAACTTGCCTAGCCCCGGGCTTCTACGTTCCTCATGGGGCAACGCAGGATTGGATGATGAATGAATGATGAATTACTTGGTGATGGTATTTCAAGATTTCGACATCTTAATTTAGTGATGGGACTGTTGCCACATGCACAAATAATGGAGGCCACAGCATGTTTCATAAATACAACGTGTAACACGAGTTTTTGCAAATATTTGTAGAGAACATAAGAAGAGAGGATAACTGCAGTAGGCCGGTTGGCTCATGCTAGGCAGCTCTTAGAAGAACTACTAGAATGAGATAAGGATAGCAAAGAAGGCTCTCCCCCGCCCTCCAACCCTCCAGCTGAAGCCGGCAGGAAAAAGTCAGAAAGAACACCACGCAGTATAGAAAAACTGACGTGGACATTTTATAGGAAAGTGTGAAAGGAGAATAGAGACTAACCTGAAAAGGAAAAATTATGAATTAGAATTGGTTATAAGATTTTTTTTTTTTTCTATACCCACCCCTTATTTGTCATATGCTTATCTAGCCTTGCTTGAAACTCAGTGGAAGAGGCAGCAACTACTTTACTAGGTAGCTTATTCCATTCGTCTACTACTCAATTACCAAACCAATTTCTACCTATTTCCTTATTGAAACGGAATTTTTCTAGTTTGAAACCATTACTTCTAGTTCTATCCTGTATGCTCACTTTAAGTACCTTGCTAATATATCCCTTATTTATACCCTTCATCCACTTAAACACCTCAATTAAGTCTCCCCTTACTCTACGTCTCTCTAGCGAATGCAGACTTAGTCTTTTCAGTCTGTCTTCATATGACAGGTTCCGAACATCATGTATCATTTTTGTCATTCTTCTCTGTACACTTTCTAACGAGTTAATATCCATTCTATAGTAAGGACACCAAAATTGTACTGCGTAGTCTAAATGTGGCCTTACTAATGCTAGATAAAGTTGCAGTATTACTTTTGATCTATTGCTCACGCTTCTCGAAATAAATCCTAGGACCCTATTTGCTTTATTTCTCGCATTAATACACTGTTGCCTTGGTTTAAGGTCGTTACTAACCATAACTCCTAGATCCCTCTCGCATTCCGATTTGCTAATTTCTTTGTTATCTAAGCCGTATTTAGTGTCTCCAATGGTCTTGCCTACGTTGTACTTTACATTTTTCAACGAAAAATTCCATTTGCCAAGTTTTAAACCATTTGGACAATGGATCGAGGTCTTTTTGTAAGTTATGGCAATCGTCGGTCGAGTTAAAGATACGTCCTATTTTTGTATCGTCGGCAAATTTACTGATGTTGCTAGTGACTCCTCAGTCTAGATCATTTATATATATAATAGATAAGGGACCGAGTACTGAACCCTGTGGTACACCACTAGTTATTAATCCCCAATCCGACTTGGTTCCATTAATTAATACTCTCTGCTTTCGTCCTTTCAGCCAGGATTCTATCCATTTTAAGATATCGCCGTCTATACCTTGTGCTCGAACCTTTCTAACTAACCTTTCGTGTGGGACCCTATCAAAAGCTTTACTAAAGTCCAGATAAATAACATCGTAAGCTTTATCGCTATCTACTGCCTCATAGACCTCCGAGTAGAATGACAAGTTTGTGAGGCAGGATCGTCCTTGCCTGAATCCGTGCTGACTTTCTTTTATAAGATTAAATCTTTCTAAGTGTTCTCTAATCTTATCTGCCATAATTGACTCTAACCTTTTTTTAAAGATGAGCACTACGTTTGCGGTCTTCCACGCCTCTGGAACTTCTGAAATTAAAGCTATTAAATAATGTTAAAAGTGGCTGACATAATTCTTCTTTGGTTTCTTTTATAATTCTTGCATATATATCGTCCGGACCTGGCGATTTTTGAGGTTTTAACTTAGTAATTTCTTTCAATACGTCCTCCTTACTAATGGTTATTTTACTAAGAATATTTTCCGTATTGTCATCGTAAATATTTGCTGCTTGAGGGACCAGGTCTAGATTTTCCTTGGTGAATACTGATATGAAATAATTATTTAGGATTGAGCATATTTCTTTATCTTCATTGGTAATGTCACCCTGATTCTGTTCTGAGTGGTCCTATCCTATCTTTATGTTTCGTACGGTACATTTGATAAAAACCCTTGGGGTTTTCTTTCGATTCACTAGCAATCTTAATTTCATAACTACTCTTTGCTTTTCGTATTTCCCTCTTTACCTCTGTATTTAAAATCGCTTACCGGTTACGTAAGTGTTCCTCTCCACGTTTTATTTTTCTATATGTTCCTTTCCTTTGGCCTATGAGAGATTTTAATCTGTTGTTTAACCATCTTGGTTCCGAATTATTCGTTCTAAATGTTTTTGAAGGGATATATCTATCTTGGCCTCCGTGTATTATTATTACAGAGGTGAAGGAATGTCATTCTGAGTAGAAAATCTATACACATGTGCATTTTAAGGATTACTTTAGGCGTGAGGTGGATTTTAAATATTACGCAACGTTCAGTGTCACACAACGGAGACGAGGTGGGTAGGGGAGGAGGAGCGAAGCTATCTAGGCGCCCTTGACACTAGGTGAAATTAAGCATTTTTTAATTATGAATTTTTATGCAAGTTATGGAACATTACAGTGCCGGAGTCTTCAAACGGGAAATCACGCTATTAATAGGCATTATGTAATTCACCGATAAGGATTACATGAGGGACAGTAAGGCTGTAATTAACGAGGAAAATAATGTAAATGTTACGTGGCAACGTTTATTTGCCTCATGTTGAAAAACTGTGTAGAATGTTCGAACATTGGGAGATTTTTTTGTATGAGGGGGAAGGCTTGCTATTTTTTTAATTTATTTTCACTACTTTGTGTGTGTGTGTGAAATATTGCGCCCCGAAGAATTTTGCCCCCGGGGCAACCGCCCCTGTGCCCCCCCCCCCCACGCTACGCCACTGGGGAGATTTTTCTTTAAACAAGAAGGCATTTTCTTTTCTCTCTCTGTATTGTTCATTTCTCTGTTGTTCCTTATATTCATAATTCTCTTCGTTTCAGTATTCTGCCCACTGTATTTGCTACCACCTGTAATTCATTTTGTTTTAGTATTTCTATTATTGATTGTTTTCCTTTCATTTCTTTTGTTATATCTTCGTATGCTTCACATATGAATAAATGGTGTTGATTTCCGTTCTCTTCTTGACACATCTCATATATTAGGTTAGGCTCATACTTTTTCTTATAATTTTCCCTCAGTTCTAGTGTTTTGGTTCGCATCAAAAATATTATCTTTGCACTTTCAGACTCTAGTTTCTCTAATTATCTCTGTAGGCCTATTTCTTCTTCCACTGATTACTTTGCCATACTCCCTTTTCTTATGTCTTCACAAATTTCTTCTTTATTTTTTGTCATTGTTTTTTCTTTTATTACCCTTTTTGCTACTCTCTTCTGATGTTTCTAAGTTTTAAAGTATGCTGTACTTTTCTGTAATGTCTTTTATTTCTCTCATGTACTCTCTTTCAAAATCTTCACAATGTTTCTCACCTTCAACAACTTCTTCCCTATTCTGAGTTCAGTGTAATATTCCAAGTTTTCTCTGGTTAATTTTGTGTTCTGTTTTTACTTCCTTTGTTTTATTTAGTAAAGCACATTTCGGTGTTGTCCTTGGTCCTTTGATTAATTTTCTTACTTGAGTTTGAACACTATATAGAGCTTTCTTTTCCTTTTCTCTTATTGTTTTCCCGCTTTCCACTCCAAACAACATTATTGGTAATACACAGATATTAAATAATTTTAGCCCACTTATTATTGTACTTTATTTTTCAGTTCTTTTCTGTTTATAATGTTAATACATTCATTTGCCGCTACTCTTTGCCTTATTTACCATATTTTCCACTTAATTATTCTGTTTCCCTTTTTCTTGTATAATTTTTCCCAGATACTTAAGGTTATGTGTTGTTATAATTTCTTTACCCTTTATTTTTACTGTTTTTCCCTTCCCAACTAATGCTGATTGCTTTATGTTCATTCATTTTTAGTCTTTAATTTTAGAAACTCTTCTATTGTGATTATCCTGTATTTTGTATTTTTATAATTTTCAACTATTGCCATATCATCTTGAAATATTAATGAGCGCATCCTTACATTTCCTGTCTTGCAGTTATTTTCTTTTTCCCTCATCATTCTCCTTAGTGAATCCATATTTATTGAACTTATCTTGGCCTCCAGCACTGACCCCTGTCTTATCATGTCCTGTACATACACTCCTTTACATTCCCCAATGTCAGTCACTGGTATCAATTAATTTTTCATATTAATTTCATATATCATTCTCCAGTTTTTACCCTTTATTTCCTTTAGCCATAAGTCCTTTATTACTTCCCTTAATACCATTTTGTCAGAGCACTTTGATACATCAAAAGATATATACTGCTGTTATTTCTTTGCTGTGCTTCTTCAATAATATTTAAAAAAAAACGAACAAACAATTGTTCCTCACTGATATTCCTTGTCCCGCACTGATAATCACTCATGTTCCCCAGCTTTTCTGTCTCCTTCATTTTATTATTATCTGCATCATTTTCATCAGGTGTGAGTTCAGTATCAGTTCTCTATAATTGTTTAAATCTTGTTACCTTTTCCCCTATATATATTTTTTATGTATGTCTTGTGCCATTCATTTGTTATTATTTCTCTTTCATATATTTTCATCATCATTCTTATTATTGAATCCTTCATACTTTTCCCACATCTTTTTATCATTTCCTTGCAAGTTTATCTGGGCCAGTTGCTTTACCAGTCTTTAGCTTTGTGATTACCCTTTTCACCTCTTCCTCACTTAAATTTGTCCTCTTCTTTGTTTTCATACATCCAACATTCTCTTATCATACTCTCTAAGCATTCTGTGTATTCCTCATATCCTGTTACTTCATTTGTTTTGTATATCTCTTTATAGTATTCCGTGACTCTTTCTTTTATCATTTCTGGGTTTCTTTTATCATTTCCATCTTTATAACTATACAGTATATTGCCACTGGGGTTTCTTGTTATATCTTTAATTTCCATAGCTTATCACCATTAGTCCCATTATCATTAAGCTGATTGGTAATTTCTTCTGTCCTTCTTTCATCATTTTCGTTTTTTATATTTTGCTATATTTCGTTCAGTCTCTTTTCTTTCTGTTATAGATTTGCTTTTCTGGTTTTATCATTCTCTTTTTTTATTTATTTCTTTATCTTCCTTTTCCTTTCCATGAACATCATCCTTTTATCTCTTCCTGGTTTTTGATATTCTTATTTTCCCAAATGCTCTGTGCAGTATATTATACACTGCTTCCTTCCACTTATTCCACTCAATTTCTATACATTATTCTTGGTTGTTTACTCTTTTCCACATGCTCTCAAAAATTTCATTTTTCACTCATTTCTTTAAACTTTTCCCATCCTCCTCCTTTTTTAAAGTACCACTTCTTTACATTTTCATTCCTTACTTCTTTCATTTTATCATCCATTGCAATTAATAGTGTAGTATGGTCTGATTTTTTAACTTCTTTGTTTTTGTATTTCGTTAGCTTGTACATTCCGTGCCCATCTATATTCATATCTATTATGTCTTCATATACACTCCTGTTCGTTATCACATAATCTAGTAGCCTATAGATTTTTCCCTCATTATTTCTTTTGTTAACTCTTGTCCATTTACGTTTACATTTTTCTGTTCCATTTACAAATACACCTTTAACATTCTCTACCATTTTGATCGGCGCTTTGCCTGCTTTATGTTTCCCTACATTATTTCCAACTATACCATTCTCCTCATTTCCAGTTTTTGCGTTTAAGTCTTCAATGATTGTATAATCTTCACCTCTTATTTCTATGTTTCTAATATGTTCTTTAAGATACAGTACTGAAACTGTTCCCAAATTTTATTGTTCTTCACATCCTTCTGTTCTTCCATATACCGGTACACTAGTTACATTCAGTCTTCTTTTTCTGGTTTCTATTGTTACTGTCATTTCTGCATCCTGTTTCCTCACTAATTTTTACTGTGTTTAACTCTGAATTTATTTTAACCATAATTTCTATTCCTCCACCCACTTTATTTTCTCTGTTATTATTATATGCTTTATAACCTACCTTCACCACTTCTCTTCTCAAGAATGTTTCATTAAGGACTATAATTTCTGGGTCTGTTTTGTTTGTCACTTCTCTTAAACTTACCTGCTTTTCTTTACTTCCTCTACAGTTTGCATACAAAATTTTAATTTCACTTTTACCATCATTTTGTTACTTTGTACTGTTATGTTTTGTGTTTTTATTTGTTTTGTGAGTGACTTTGTTCTTTATTTTCTCTTTCACTCTCACCTAGATACTCATTTTCCCTCACATTCTTTCTTCCTGCAAGTTTTTCATTTCCTTCCATATGTCTTCCACTCTCAGTATTAATTTTTCTAGTACTATTTTTCTGCTTTCCCCAAAATTTTCTTCCTTCAATATTTCTCTCATGTTCCTCATTTTTGTTTCACTATTTTCATTTACCGGTACTTTTTGTTAGTGTAAAAAGTTTGTTAGAGTAGAAATGAGCCTATTATGTTAAATCCATCTAGGTATTAAGTGAGAGATGAAGCTGTTTTAAATTTTTTCTATGTAAGAAGTTAGAAATGAGGTGGTTTCGATAAATTTGCCTAGGCTTTTAAGTTAGAAATGGACATGTTTGAAATTTGTCTGGGTTTTATGAAGATAGAGAAATGAGACTTTTGTCAAAATTGTGTAGGTTGTATTTGAGCTGTTGTTAGAATTGTGTATGCTTTATTTGTGCTGGTGTATTATTGTCTAGGTGTTATTTGTACTAGAATTGTGTATGCTTTATTTGTGCTGGTGTATTATTGTCTAGGTGTTATTTGTACTAGAATTGTGTATGCTTTATTTGTGCTGGTGTATTATTGTCTAGGTGTTATTTGTACTAGAATTGTTTATGCTTTATTTGTGCTGGTGTATTATTGTATAGGTGTTATTTGTACTAGAATTGTGTATGCTTTATTTGTGCTGGTGTATTATTGTATAGGTGTTATTTGTACTAGAATTGTGTATGCTTTATTTGTGCTGGTGTATTATTGTATAGGTGTTATTTATACTAGAATTGTGTATGCTTTATTTGTGCTGGTGTATTATTGTCTAGGTGTTATTTGTACTAGAATTGTGTATGCTTTATTTGTGCTGGTGTATTATTGTCTAGGTGTTATTTATACTAGAATTGTGTATGCTTTATTTGTGCTGGTGTATTATTGTCTAGGTGTTATTTGTACTAGAATTGTGTATGCTTTATTTGTGCTGGTGTATTATTGTCTAGGTGTTATTTGTACTAGTGTTAAAATTGTCAAAGATTTATGTGTGCCAGTGCTAGAATTGTGTAGGTTTTATTTGTCTATCTATCTATTGCCAGACGCCTTAATCCCGTAAGGAGTGGCCACAAACAAATCGCCTCCACGTCGCCCTGTCCCCTGCCATATCACTGCCCTTCTCCCAACTTACACCCCCCTCTCTCATGTACCTCTCCACCCCATCCGTCCATCTCATCCTCGGCCTCCTCCTCCCTCTCCCCCCCTCCACCTCACTCACATACACTCCTCGTCAGTCTTTCACCCTCCATCCTCTCCACATGGCCAATTCACCTCAGTGTGTTCCTCCTAATGCTTCCTGTCACATCCACATCCACACCACATCGCTCATTTATATCCTCATTTGTTAGCCTGTCTCTCAATGCGACTCCAACGGGCTCCTCTTAAATAACTCATTTCCACTGCTCTCACACTTGACTTGTATCCTTCCAACAACGTTCAAGCTTCACTTCCATACGTTAGAGTTTGTATCACAATACTGTCATGTAGTAACTTTTTCACTTCCATGCTCACTTCCCTGTTTCTTATCACTGCCTTCAAGGAACCAGCAACCTTTCTTCCTTGTTGTACCCTTTCAAGCACTTCACCCTCCAAACTTCCATCCTGACTCATCACACTACTGAAGTACTTAAATGTACTCACATTTTCCATTTCCTCATCCAACCTCACTGTACATTCACTGACTTCACCTCTCTCAAAGACCATCACTTTACTCTTCCCTGCATTCACCTTTAGATTCCGTTTCTTACACACTCTCCCAAACTCATCTACCAAGCCTTGCAGCTCCCCTTCGTGTTCACTCAACAACACAGTATCATCTGCAAACAACAGTACAGGGAGTTTCCAAACACTACCCTCTCTCACCAGGGCCACTCCAACATCCACTGCCCCACCTTGTACGTCTTTTATTACCCCATCCATGTACAGATTGAACAACCATGGAGATATGACACATCCCTGTTTCAACCCAACCTTCAAAGAGAAAAATTCACTCTGTTCACCATCCACACACACTGCAGCCTTAGCACCATCATACATACTCTTCACAGCGTTCAACAACTTCCCAACTACTCCATATATTCTTAATACTTTCCACAATCCTTGTCTATCCACCCTGTCATATGCTTTCTCCAAGTCCATGAAAGCCGAATACAACGTCATTCCCTTCTCTAGAAACTTTTCCACTAAAGATCTAAGAATGAATATCTGATCTACACAATCTCTCCCCATCCTAAAGCCTCACTGTTCTTCCCCAACTAATTCCTCTGTTCTTTAACTCTGTCAATAAGTATCCTACTATACACTTTTCCTATTACACTAAGAAGACAGATGCCCCTATGATTACCACACACTTGTATTTCACCTTTTCCTTTGTACAAGGGAATTATTATACCTGACTTCCAATCCTCCTGGACTCTACCTTCCTCCCAGGCCTATCTGCACATCTTCCACATCCATTCTACTACTATCGCTCCCCCATGCTTCAGCATTTCACCACACACTCCATCAATTCCTGGGGCTTTCCCCAATTCAACTTTCTTCATTGCCTCCACAACTATCCTACTGATTTCTTCCTGTCTTCCCACCTCCCTGCTTCTCCCAGCCATTCCTCAGCCACTTATACTCGCATTCCTTCCATCCACTATGTTCAACAGTTCCTTAAAGTGTTCTCTCCATCTGCTCACTTTTTCTCCCTTCTCCACTAGTAATCTACAATTTTTATCTTTCATTCGCCAGCTAACTTCACTGCCACCCTGTCGTACTCTCTTCACCTCATTCCAGAACATTTTCTTACGGTCCCTCCACTTTGCACTCAAATTCGATCCAAATTCCTCATCCACTCTCTTCTTACACTCGCTTACTAATCTCTTCCTTTCTACATATAACTCTCTCTTCCGCCTCTCAACTTCTTCCACGCCCCTATTTCTCCTCCATTCATTGTATGCTTTCTTCTTTTGTGCCACAGCCTGGTGTATAAATTGTCTAGGTGTTATTTGTACTGGTGTTAAAATTGTCAAAGATTTGTTTGTGCCAGTGCTAGAATTGTGTAGGTTTTATTTATGCCAATAATTAACATGTTTTGGTTAAATTTGTGCCAGTGGTAAAATTGCTTATGTGTTTTGAAGATGTCAAAAATTTGGCTGTTGGATGAATTTGTGTAGGTTTTAAGACATGTTTGACTAAGATTGAGTAAAGATGGGGGGGACAGGGCGACGTGGAGGCGATTTGTTTGTGGCCACCCCGAACGGGATTGAGGCGTCTGGCATAGATAGATAGAAAGATAGGTTAGGCTGGGTTAGGGTAGATCAAATGATGTTTAATGCCGTCTGTCCAATGACGTGGTTTTATTCTTGCCTGCCAGACAATTTTTTTCAGCTCTTGAGATACTTTTCAAACAGGTTAGGTTAGATGCAGCCTCCGTGTCCCCCTCACTACACTAGGTCTTCCCACAGCTGAATAAAGTCGCTGAAGTTAGCAAGAATAAAACAGTAAAAGCCACCAGATTGATGGATTAAAAATTGTTGAGGCTTGGTTAGGTTAACCTAGAGCCGCTTACATTACTCTCTCTAATCTGATATTTATAATTCCCTTTATTTTTTGTACCTGGCATTTTATTTAGCGCAGGAGAGTTTTATAACGACTTTATTCAGCTTAGGAGAGTTGTAGAACGTTTGTATTCAGCTTAAGATAGTTGTAGAGCTTTTGTATTCAGCTTAGGAGAGTTTAAGAACGTTTGTATTCAGCTTAGGAGAGTTTAAGAACGTTTTTATTCAGCTTGAGAGAGTTTTAGAACGTTTTTTTTTTTTTGAGCTTAACAGAGTTGTAGAACGTTTTTATTGAGGTTAAGGGGTTTAGAACGGTTTTATTCGGCATAGAGAATAAAGAACAATTTTAATTTTCTAAGAGAGAACTAAGTCTTAGAAAAAACTTAGAACGATTGTAGTCAGCTTAGGAAAGACATAGCCAATTTGTTCTGCTTAAGAGAGACTTAGAACGGTTTTATACAACATTTGAGCGACTTGGAACGATTTTATTCAGCATAGTAAAGACAGAACTGGCGGGGTTAGGTGCATCGTCCATTGGTCTGCCACTACAGGTGCGATCTCCCATATTGAGTAAAGCTGTCTGGAGGTAGCAAAACTAAAATATAAAAAGCATCATAGAATGGACATCGTTGTGTATGGAAATGTTAGATTAGACTAGGCTGTGGTTACGTTAGGTTGGTTAGATTAGGTTAGTGATAGTGTTGGGGGAAATTAGATTGTACCAGGCTTTGGTAATGTTAGATTGGTCAGATTTAGATAATTGTGTTAGGATGTGCAAGTCTGGATTAGTTTGTGCAGGCACAAGCTCATTTAATGTGAACCTTTTTGATTGCAGGCTAGAATAAAATAGTACTAGGATAAAGAATAGATTGGGTTAGGCTGTGGTTGTTAGATTAATTAGGTTACTTTTGTTAGGATGTGGAAGTCTGTGTTATTATAATAATAGTTGCAACCCCAGGCGCATCTGAATGCGACCCCAGTTGACTAGAAGGTATTTAACTGATATACCGATAACTTATCATGGTTGGCTAGCAACTTGCACTGTAGGGTATTAGGAGGTAAGTTGCAGTAATTATGATTTACCATTATTTTCCCGTTAATTGTTGCATGGTAGGATAATTTTTTTTAAATAAATAGGCCGGTATTACCATATTTTTGTTTATTATAGAATATAGGTATTTGTTTTATGTAGCTACGGTATTTATGTATTTTTATGTGGTTTGGGACAGGTAGACATTTTTTGTTGTTGTATACCGTAAGTGTTGCTTGGTATGATGATTTTGTGAATAGCCTAATTAGAGATGCTGATGTTATAAGGTAACCAGTACTTTGTTCCTAATCATCACTGTTTACATGCACTTGCGTACCATATTCCACTTAGCTACATATTTGTGCTGTTTATTTTTATTACTTGTTATTTCATTATCTATTCGTTCTGTATATTTATAACGTTTCTTGATAATCGTTAGCTATTTCATCTACTGTACATACTCGTTCTATATATTTTGCTACGTCATTTACATATGCAAGGCTTGGTGAATGAGTTTAGGAATGTGTGTAACGGAATCAACGGTGGGTGTAGGGAAGAGTAAGGTTATGGTCAGAGATCGGATTGAAATGTTATTTACGCCATTTTAGCTTTTTTATATATTACGTGTTTGCACTAAAATATATGACGGTAGAACTAAAATATGTAGTTTTAATCAGTGCTTTATTTCGGTGAAAATTCAGGAAAACAAAATCAGAAATGATACCAACCAATCCTGCATCCAAGGGGGACAGGGGTGGATTATCCCTGAAATCTATTGACATTTTCAAAACAGTAGCTTATATAATACCGAATGATCAATTGATCGTATCAGCAAGCCATAAACTGACATTAAGTACATATACCGTAGCTAAAAAATGAGAAAAAAGGAAAGGAACATATGATTAACTTTTTGAATTAGCTAACAATTCCACCCTAAATAAAATTCTGGCTACAGACCTGTATACAAAACATAGTACTGTAAGATGAAGCTCAGACTGCAGAACGATTGTAAAAACAGTTTGTAACCATGATTTTGTTCAGATTTTCTTCTGTAAGACGCTGTCTTCTGTCAGTCATTACCAGAGATCTGATAAACATGTTATGTAGGCCATTTTGGTGCATCTTTAGTGGAAATCATAATTTTTTTTTTCTTTGCAGAAAACGTGAGAAAATATTTTTTGTGCTTCACATATTTTCCTGATCTCTGGTTATGGTGTTTGAGAGAAGTGAAGTCACTGAATGTACAGTGAGGCTGGATGAGGAGGAAATGGAAAATGTGATTGCGTGTAAGTACTTGGGTAGTGTGATGAGTAAGGATGGAAGTTTAGTGAGTGAAGTGCTTGGACGGGTACAACAGGGAAGAAAGGTGGTTGGTACTTTCAAAGCAGTGATAAGGAACAGGGATGTGAGCATGGAAGTAAAAAAGGCAGTGCATGACAGTATCGTGATACTAACTCTAACGTATGGAAGTGAAGTTTGGACCATGTTGGAAAGACGCAAGTCAAGAGTGAGAGCAGTGGAAATGAGTTATTTGTGAGGAGCATGTGGAGTTACATAGAGAGACAGACTGATATTATCCGTGTGGTGACGACCATGGTGGATTTAACACCCCCAAATAAGAGGAATAATTAAGAAAATACTATTCATTCATGTCTCTCGTCATTAGTAGTATTGCAACAACTAGTTCCTATAAAATCAAAAACCACAATCTATCTATTCATCCATCTATCTATCCATTCATTCATTCATCATCATCATCATCATCATCATCATCAAGATTAATAATAATCATCATCATCATCATCAGCAGCAGCAGCAGCAGCCATCGAACTGCGAGCTCCGGTGAAGGCCTGCTTAGTGAAACTGTTGGGAGGCGAGTGTCAGCCACCTTGTCGACCACCTCTTCTATGTAATGCACTAGCGGTCGTGCAAGTACCAACCGGATCCATTTAAATTTGATTTCAGGCCTCAGCGGTTGATGCAATGCTTGTACGATGGGTGATTGGTGGGTTTTGGCACTTAGAGAAAACGGCCGTGACAGCGACAAATTCAAGGGATAACTTGTTCATATGCAGACATTCTGTCTAACACTTAGGCATTCATATCATGCACTGTGTGGGTGGTGCCTCACTGACGTGACTGACTGTGTCTTCTATTCTCTAGGTGCATCCTTCAAGTTTGCTGCTCGTGCATATGAAGGCAGAAATACCTTGGAATAGTGGAATTTGCCTTCACGATTTATGGAGGCGACTCCCGGAGCACAGCAGAGGAGATGCTCTCGCAACAGGATGGAAATTGCCCTGATAGGTATGGAGAAAGCTTTCCTGAAATGGGGGGGGCGGAGATCAGAGGGACAGAGAAAGCAATGGCCCAGCAAAATAAGTGATAATGTATGTGTATGCAGACGTCCATTAAAATTAGAAGATGTAGAAGCAAAACTGACAGTTGCCTAACCCCCAATTTTTTTTTTTTTAAACTGCCAGTGAGAGAGAGAGTGGGTGGTTGGGTATGGTTCAGGTAGGTTAGGGTTGGTTATGTTAGATGTGGTAAGAGTTGGTTGGGTTGCATTACATGTCTTCCTATCCGTTACATTAAAAAAAAAAAAAAAAAATTAATTTTGGTGCTAGCTAACCAGCTCAACGTCTGCATTTACTTATACTACTATGCCTTCATTCATTCTCTTTCACAGAAATTAGGTGTGGACCTCTAAAAGAGGTCCGGGGGTGGTGATGGTTGTTGTGTGCTTTGCCGTGGCTAGGTGGAATAGTGCCATGCAGTTATGCACGCACCCTCTTAACCGCCGAAGCAGTAAAGGGTGCGCCCTTGTCTCTTCAGGGCGTACACCACGTCCATGGCGGTCACGGTCTTGCGCTTGGCGTGCTCAGTGTAGGTGACAGCATCGCGAATCACGTTCTCGAGGAACACCTTGAGAACACCGCGGGTCTCCTCGTAGATCAGGCCCGAGATACGCTTCACGCCGCCACGACGAGCCAGACGATGGATGGCAGGCTTGGTGATGCCCTGGATGTTGTCACGAAGCACCTTGCGGTGTCGCTTGGCGCCTCCCTTGCCCAGACCCTTGCCGCCTTTGCCTCGATCAGTCATAGTGTCTACAGCTGCTGCTCAGACCCAGTAGTAGTGAGTGTCCGCTCCGCTCCCAGCACCAACAATAATGACGACTCCGCTCGCCAACCACCCTTATATAACCCTGTGTCGGTCGTGCAAGTACGAACCTTATCCATCTAACCTTGATTTCAGGCCTAGGCCCCACCCCAGCTCTCAGGAGGCCAATCCTAGAGAGGTGTCGTAGCCAGGTCACGGCACCGGGCATGCCAAATTTTGCAAGCAAACCAGGAATTGCATCGAAAAGGCATGAACAGTAAATCACCGCCATGTACATCACACCCCGACCATTCAAACGCCGCCAGTCCTGAGACAGGCGGCATAAAAGACCGCTGCCAGGCACGGCGCGCACTCTGCTGCCTGCCTCCGCACTGACAACATCTCCTGTTCCTGACTACTACAACAAGGGTAACAGCTCTCCGGTTTGCCATTGATCAAGCTGCTCTGCCCTTTTGTATCACGCCAGTGCTTGAGGTGTTGCTGTTGTTGTTGCTTGCCGCCATTTTTCAGACCACGCCTTGGTCTTCAGCCACAGTAGTGTATCGGGGTACACGCACTTGTGTGTACTCGCCCTGGTGTGGTTCTTTTTGCCTTCTATATTTCCTTTCTGGCCCTAGAGACCCCTGTTTAGAGTGGTACGAAGCCGAACTCCGCGGATTCCAGGCGCAGGCCTGGTTCACAAGGAGGCCCCTTAGAGGGGTGGTTATAGGAAGCCGCAGGGCGGGCCAAAAACTCGATAGGGATAGGGTTAGGAAAGTCCTTCGGGGCAATAGTAGGGGTGTCTCGTCCTCTGCTAGCAGGGGGACAGTAACCGCTATTGTAGGTAGGCTCCTTCCTGCGTTCTGGGTGATTGTACGAGTGCTTGTGAGTGTGCCTGTGTGTGTGTATCGGCCGCCAGCTATGGCAGGCCGTACGGCGCCCTCGCCAAAGGGGCCGTTGAAGACTCCGCCGGCTTCCCGTGACCCTAGGCTTGCTTCGAAGATACCAGTTCCGTCTACTAATCCTGGCAAGTCGTCTCTGCAGATGTCTGGGAAGCGATCTCGACATAGGTCTGGGAGCAGCGCGGCTTCTGGATCGGGTGGCCCGCCTCCAGCCAATACTGTGAGAGTTGGCCATGCCGGTGGATCTTCTGCTTCGGGTACTCCCCCTCCTGCCTCTGCACCTCAGCGCAAGGTGCTCCGTAGCAGTGCGGATGAGATGGAGGGAATCCAGCCTACAAATCCACCATCTTGTGCCCCTTCTCAGTCGCGTCCTGCCTTGCCTCCTACATCTGCGGCTGGATCTGGGGGTGTGCCTGAGTCTGTTAGGGATGCGGATGATGATTTTGTCCTGGTGGAGCGTGGTGGCCGCCGTCAGCGGCGGGCTCATGCTGGGGGGGATTTTTCTGCGCCTGCTCCGGCTCGGTTCACACCGCCTGCACGTCCATCGGTATCGGTGAAGGCACCGCCCCCGCCTCGCTCTGTCTTCCCAGCCTTCAGGGTGCCCCAACAGGAGGGTTTTGCCACGTCTTACGATGCTGTGGCAGCCCTGGAGCGTCGCTTCCCGGATCTGACGGTGGTGAATCGCTTTGGGATGGACGGCTCTTGCGTCCTCATCCCACAGACGGAGACGGCTCACCGCCTGCTGAAGCTTGTGGCGGAGGACGAGGCGGCGGAAGTCCGATTAGTGGAACTATCGCCAGGCGGGCAAACTACAAGGGCTGTGGTGATGGGGTACCCGCGCCGCATGCTGCTCGAGATCCTCAAGCGGCACGATCTCGTGGAGGAAGCGGAGCGGTGTCAACACCAGAGGACACACGAGGAGACAGTGCAGGTGCGGGTGACCCTGCGGGGCCCCCTCGTCCCCTCTCTCGATCTCGGCAACTGGGGGACCTACTGGCTCCGTCCCTACACCCCGGAACCATTGAGATGCTACAGGTGTCAGCGCTACGGACACCACAGATAATCATGCAACAGGCCGATAGTCTGCGGGATGTGCAGCGGGGCGCACGATACCACGCAGTGCCTCGAGATATTCAAGGCAAAGGAAACGGTACGATCCCGGTGCCCCAACTGTCAAGGTGCTCACCATGCATGGCACGCAGCCTGTCCTGCCCGAGTGCGCAGGGTGGAGCAGGGACGGGAGTCCCAGGTCTCTTGGGTGCAGGAGCAGCAAGCGTCCTTGGCCACGACGGTTCCTCCAGGAACCTTTGTTTGGGGCCAACAACGCCTTGCTCCGACAAACGCCGCCTCACCTGTGGTAACCAACGAGGACTTCCCGCCACTGCCAGGTGCGGCAGTCGCCGTCTCGACGGTGGCGGAGGTGCACGCCCCCCCGCCGACGGGTCAACCCAAACCACAGAGGGTTCCTCGTCCCAGGCCTCCTGCTTCTCCTGTGCCCTCCCCTCAACCTCAGTCACAGGTGAAAGGATCAACCGACCATGGGTTTGTTCTCCAAGCCATGGGGGAAATGATGATCGGCATCGTAGGCCTCCTGGCAAATGCACTTCCCCTCACCTGCCCCAAGGAGGAGCTGCTGGGTGCAGCACAGGCGTTGGTCTCAGGGGTACTGGCCAAGGTCGGTGGTGGGGTGGCGCTGGCGCAGCAACCCCAGGACTCACCCGTGTTGCGGCAGCCCCAGGGAGAGCCACAGGTGACACAGGTGCCCGCCGAGGCCCAGGGGAGCCAGTCAACCCCGACTCCCGAGGAGATGCGGGGCAGGGCCAGAGACAGGGGCCGCAGGGAGGGCCGCGGCCCTCGTGTGAGGAGGGCGTCGGAGGGAGAGCGGAACAGTCCGAGACTGCGTTCCCCCGTGGTCTCACGGGCGTCCCTCGGGTCGCCCCGTGTGTCGCGGGAGGAGGCGGGGACGCGACTCCGCCTCTCCCCAGACAGAGCATCCCCGACCCCATCAGAGTCTTGCAGTGGAACTGCGTCGGCGCGATGAGCAAGCTCCCACTCCTCCAGGAGATTGCTGCTCATGACTGGCCACATGTGTTTATGCTGCAGGAGACTCTGCTGGGGGAGAGGTCCCCTTTCCGGCTGCAGGGATACACCACTCATCTCCTCCCCCATGTGCGGGGTGAGACTAGGGGTTGTGCCATCCTTGTCCAGGACCACATCGCTTCCACAGTTTGTGAGCCTGCTCCATTCTGTGGAACTGATGTTGAGGTTCATGGTGTGCGTTTTCAACTTGCTGAGTCATCCCTTACAGTGTACAACATCTACCATGGTGCCAGTGCAGCCCTGGAGTTGGGGGACTTGTTCTCCCAGGCTACCAGGGAGCCTGTGCTTATAGGGGGCGACTTCAACGCGCACCATGACCTCCTGCAGTCCCCGCAGAGGTCTAATGAGGCAGGACGGCACATTGCATTGGTGTTAGAGGAGGTGGCTGGTGTGTCCTTGCTGACGGACCCATCAGGACCCACTCATGTTAGGGGGGGGCGTCTGGACCTGACGTTCGTGTCGGATCCGCTTATGGGTTCGGCATGTTGGTCCATACACCCCACCCTTATGAGTGACCACTATGCTATTGTGGTGGAGTTGGGGTTGGCTTGCCTCCCTCCCCCCGAGCCGCCACATAAGTGGGATGTGGAGAGGGCGGACTGGGTGGCTTTTGAGCGTGCCCTCGTCCGTCTTTTCTCCTCGTCCCACCACCCCTCAGACTTGGAGAGTTTTGCGGATCTGGTGGCCAGCGTCTTTGGGCAGGCCGCTTCAGAGGCAATTCCCCAGAAGCGGCGGTCCACAAGAGTTTACCGAGACGGATGGTTTTACTGCGACCGGGTCAGGTAGCTGAATAGGTGGCTGAATGCGGCGCGCCGCGATTAACGACGGCGTCGCGGCTCACCCCTGCGCAGGCGCTTAGAGGCTGTGTCGCGACACGTGCTGGTTGAAAAGCGTCGCATTCGGGAGGAGGCATTGGTTCGGTGGTGCCGGACTCTGGGTGCTCACACCACTCTCCGAGAGATGTGGAGGAGGCTGCGGTCCTTCACCAACCCTCGCCCCTCTCGTCCGCCTTCACACCCTGACCCGGTCTCAGAGGCTGACCGATTGGCTAAACACTTTGCGGATCGCTCTGCTTCCCACAATCTTCCGCAGTCCGTCGGGGCCACTCTGGAGGGGTTGTCAGACTCTCGTGCTGCGGCCGTCCGGGAGGCTTGCTCCCAACCTGATGAGGCTGACTGCCCCATCACGGTGGGCGAGCTCCTGGCGGCTCTGCAGCGCAGGGCCGACACTGCTCCGGGCCTCAACGGCCTTACGTATTCCATCCTTGCGCATGCGGGGGATTGTGGTAAGGCGTGGTTGCTGGATCTGCTCAATCTCTCCGGGTCTTAGGGGCTTTTGCCGCGGTCATGGAAGACGGCTGTTATCCACCCCATCCCGAAGCCAAACGACCCAGGTGCCATGCGCCCCATCTCCCTCCTCAGTTGTATTGGCAAGACAGCTGAGAGGGTGGTGCGGGCGCGGCTGTCGTGGCGTCTGGGGCCGTTACACCTGAGGATTTTTGCATATCACCGGAAACGTAATGCTGCACAATGTCTGGCATCATTCCTCGGGGAGCTTCGGGGTCGAGTGGGAATGGCTGTCTTTCTTGATCTCGAGAAGGCGTTCGAGCTGGCTAATCCATTAGTCATCTTGAGCGGCCTTGTGGCTCGAGGGATCGGAGGCAGGCTGCTATCGTGGGTCAAGGATTTCTTCCTTGACAGGGCTGCTAGCGTCCGCTTTCAAGGTAGTTTTTCCCCGGCATACTCCCATCCAAATGGCACGCCGCAGGGCAGTGTGCTGAGCCCTATCCTTTTCAACATTCTCGTTGAAGGGTTGTTGGATGTGGAGTATGGCCGGGGGGTCACGCTTCTTGCTTATGCGGACGACCTGGTTCTAGTCTTTTCAAGGAGAGACTGCTACACACAGGCCAATGAGGCCCTCTCGCGGCTCTATCGACGGTCGGCGGAGCTGGGGTTGAAGGTAAATATGGCGAAGACCCGCTATATGCCTTTTGCCCTCAGCCCGCCGGCCTTCCTGATGCTGTTGGGGGGACACCCTCTAGCCTGTGTGACGACCCACAAATACCTGGGGGTCTGGATGGACTCGGGGCTGAAATTCGCCTGTCATGTTAGATACCTGAGGGAGAGGGCTCGATCTCGGATGGCGGCTCTCCGCTTCCTTTCCCGGAAGAGCCTGGGGGCCTCTTTTGAGGTCCTCAGAACCTTCTATATTCATGCCATCCGGTCGGTCATCGACTTCAGTGCTATCTGCATGACAGGCTTGGCCCCTCAGATAGCCGCCTTGCTGAAAGTGGTTCAGAATGACGCAATGAGGATAATGCTTCATGTCCCCATGTGGACACGTCTAGTCAATCTCCGTTTGGAGTGCGGCCTCCCCTCGCTTCGGGGTAGGGTCGTGCTCCGCGCTGCTGCGGTCATCTTGCAGCTTGTGCAGCATAGGCCCCGGTCTCGGCCCTGTTTAAGCGGCTTCTTTTGCGGCCGCCTGATCCTTGCCCGCGCAGGGACTGGGTCCGTGGGTTGGTTGCCGCGCTGCATGAGCTGGGAGCGGCCACTGGTATTTGCAAGGAGCCTGACACGCCCTGTGTGGGCTACACTGAGCCACCGCCCTGGACGTCTCCGCCTATTCAAGTCGTCGTTCCGACTGCTGGCGGAGGGCGAAATGCTGTCCCTGCTCTCCTTCGGCGGGAGGCCTTGGCGCGGATAGAGGCTCTGCGGCGCCCAGCATCCGCAGACTACTATACCGATGGCTCGGTCTCTGCCGACGGGGCTGCGGGGGCAGCCTTCGTATGCGGGCTGCGGTGGTATCGTGGCGCGTCACACAGGGTGTGTCTGTCTTTCAGACAGAGCTTGTGGCCATATTGGGGGCACTGCGGCATGCAAGCCAGCATGCCTCCACCCATGTGGTGGTACATTCTGACTCACTTTCAGCGATTCAGGCTGTCCATTCCGGATCCCTGGGGGACAACCCCCTCCTCCTATCCTCAATTTATGTATGTGCGGCCAGAGTTGTCAGTGACGGGGGTCGGTGACCCTCCACTGGGTACCAGGCCATGTAGGACTCAAAGGTAATGAGCATGCGGATCAGGCGGCGCGGCTGGCGTGCTCGCTCCGGGAGGTGTCTTTTGTCCTCCCGAGCGGGACGCATCAGATCCTTCAGCCGCTCAGGTCCACTGTCATGCGGTGGGCCCGGGAGGAGCATCAGGTTTGTGTGGCAGAAGGCTCTCGTTCTGCTACTTGGTGCGGCGGCTACCCGCTGTGAGCCTCTGCCACCACTGCCTGATGTTCCCAATGCTGTCCTGGTCCACATTCATCGGATGCATCTGGGCTTCCTGTGCTACAGGCAGACAGCTCTAGCCCGGCCGGACCCGTGCGACTTTTGTCTGGAGTTGGAGGAGGAGCCTCTCCTACATTATGTCCTGCGGTGTCCGGTGACGCATGCCTTCCGATCCTGCTTGGCCCGCACTTTTGTTTGGTCCGGGGAGGACCTGCGGGACGCCTCCGCTGTGATTGCGGGGGTCCCTCTCCCCACTTTGACACGGGTGGTAACCTGATACCCGCCTCCTCGTTAGTCTGTCTATGCCAGTTTGGCATGACCCCTAACGGGCTCCAATTTGCCCGTGCCTCGGCCTCTGGGCCGGGGCGAATATCCCACCACCACCACCACCACTGCGCGGCGCGCCAACACTCTCGCTCGCTCAGTCACGCTCAGCCATGGCTCGTACCAGGCAGACTGCACTCAAGTCCACTGGGGGCAAGGCCCCTCGCAAGCAGCTGGCCACCAAGGCCGCTCGCAAGTCCGCCCCTGCCACCGGCGGCGTCAAGAAACCCCATCGTTACAGGCCTGGCACTGTGGCCCTGCGTGAGATCCGTCGCTACCAGAAGAGCACTGAGCTGCTTATAAGGAAGCTGCCATTCCAGCGTCTCGTCCGTGAGATTGCCCAGGACTTCAAGACTGACCTGCGCTTCCAGTCCTCTGCCGTCATGGCTCTGCAGGAGGCGTCTGAGGCCTATTTGGTCGGTCTCTTTGAGGACACCAACCTGTGTGCCATCCACGCCAAGCGTGTAACAATCATGCCTAAGGACATCCAGCTGGTCCGCCGCATCCGTGGCGAGCGCGCCTAAGGCGAGAGGCCCCTCACCTCGATCGAAAGAAATCTCGGCCCTTTTCAGGGCCAAAACCCTTTTTCAAAGAGAGATGATGACAGACCCTCAGTTTAGGTTTCCATATATCAGCTCTTGCTTTTCCGCACACACACACACACACACACACACACACACAAATGAACTCCATTACTTACCTACATGCATGCATTCATTCATTCTTTTTTTTATTTTTTTTTTTTTGAAGGGGGGGGGAAATACTTGCCTATTCGTTTATTTCTTTTATTGATCTGTTGTTCACGTCGCAGTTTTTATTTTCGTTATTTGCCTGTTTCTTTTACTTACTCATCGATTCACTCACGCCCTCATAAAGGTACACAGGTTTGCACAACGAGAAAGTCATTCCCGCTGCATATTAGGAGATGCTCTCTATATCCGTCATGAACGCACGGTGAATCCTTCAGTTACTATGCTGGAAAAAAAAAAAAAAAAAAAACTGAATCCATCGATTTTCGCCTGCTGCAGTTGTGCTCGTGTGTGTATGTTTATACTGTACCTATGTATTTGTGTGTCTTTGTGAGCATGTATGTCTGTGTGTACGGACGTATGAGGACACACACACACACACACACACACACACACACACACAAACGGACGAATGAACTGTACTTATATAGTTACATGCATGCATTCATTCATTCATCCTTTTTTTCAATCATTCATTTCCTTTTTTTTTGGGGGGGGGGAGGAGGGGCAACTTGCCTATTCGTTTATTTCTTTTGTTGATCTGTTGTTAACGTCGCAGTTTTTGTTGTCGTTATTTGCCTGTTTCGTTTACTTCCTGATCGATTCAGTCACGCCCTCATAAACGTACACAGGTTTGAACAAGGAGAAAGGCATTCCCGCTGCATATTAGGAGACTCTCTGTACCCGTTATGAAGGTTTGACAGTGGCCACGAACGCACGTTAAATCCTTCCGTTAATATACTGAGGAAAAAAAAGAAAAAAAAAAGATTTTTACCTGCAGTTGAGCGTGTGTATGTATGTATGTATGTATGAATGTTGTATGTTTATACTGTACGTGTGTGTGTGTGTGTGTGTGTGAGCATGTATGTCTGTGTGTACGGAGGTATGAGGGCTTGTGTGTATGTGAGCATGACTTAGTGTGTACGTACATGTGTAGGTCACTGCGTACACAGTATAAATGTATTTGTGCACATGTGTTGGTGTATGTACGTACAGATTGTAGACTGACATGAATATGCATGATACGATGTCATGCATGTATTTACTGGACGCCTGTTGAGTGTGTGGGTTGGTACAGTCGGCCTAAGAAGTGCCGGCGGAGTATCCAGAAGTTTTCGGTCAGCGATAGTGTCCATACTCTTCCTTATATCTGTACGAGGTGAAACCTAATACGTAAAATTGTTACAAAAAACAATAAATCCATGACCAGTTATCTGTATATTTCCAAATTATTGTAGGAAGCAGTTGGTTAGTTACGATAATAGGAATTCGTAAACGGAACTAATTGATGTTTCACAACTGTCGCTCAGGAAGAGTCGGGAATAATGATTTTGTGGAGTTCAAATCTAGCATGGTAACAGGCAGTGATTTTTGGGTAGCGTAAGACTGAACCAAAGGGAGCTTCAATAAACATTGGAAATGATTAATTATTAGTTATAAAATAATTTCCGTTAAAATACTAGGGAATAATTTCAAGTCATTTAGTTCCGTTTCCAATGTCTCCATGGACGACGACAGAAAGAGGGAAGGAGGCGTAAGCCAGTAAGCTATTTTAAATGTTTCGATCAACACGCACGAAAGGAGATAACATTCATTCAAGGACATGCAGTTATTACACTGCCTTTAGCCAGTTTCCCATGAAAAAAATCTCAGGATTATTTCATCTAAGACAGAGGGCTATCGGTGGGGGAAAAAAAAAAAAAGGCCTACCGTACATCAGAGTCGGAGCTCCTTGGAGAATGCTACCTTCTGTCAGTGTCTGATATCCTCAGTGCATAATCGATTCGCAAGAGTAATAAAATGCAGAGGTTCATAAACAAATCATTGAGTTCAAAACTTCCAAATAAGCATTTTCTGTTGAGCAGGACATTAGAGTTTATAAAAAAAAAAAAAAAAAGTGACTGGGAGTTATAGGCGTACTGGCCACCGCGCGCGAAGTTAATACATTTCACATTCATTCAAATCGGGAAAGATAACTAAGTGTTACCATCTAATATATCACTGCCTCCTGTTATTCATTTTACATCATTATTTTCGCGATATAATATATACGTTATTTGGCATGACGTGATGAAGGCATTGATTGTTTACCTTATATTCACTGTTTTCATAGAACGTATGGCAGTGGAGAGTGACCGAAGCAATCTGAAACTGTGCCGTCACTTCTTGGGGCGACGGTACGTTGTTGTTGTTGTTGGTTCTCCAGATGAATAAGAAGGCGCGCACGCCCATATTTACTCTTTTATTTTGACTGTATTGTTTTAACCCCCAACCCTAGTTCAAAACATTTCGATTGTGCCTACGTGCCCATCCCAAACCACCGTTGCGGAAAAGGAAGAAAGAAAGAAAGACATGAAGGGAGAAAAGAAAAGGAAGAAAGACATGAAGGGAAAAAAGAAAGCGAGAGAGAGAGAGAGAGAGATAGAGGGAGAGAGAAAAAGGTCGATAAACCAGAGTTCCTGAGAGGATAATTTGTAAGTCTGTCTTTCCCCTTTTTATCGAGAATCTTGTGGCTCCGATTGGAGCCGGAAATGTTGAAATGGCCAAGAGCGTAACCTCTCTACTTTGAGGAGGTGTACTTGGTGACAGCCTTGGTGCCTTCAGACACGGCGTGCTTGGCCAGCTCGCCAGGGAGGAGCAGCCTGACGGCCGTCTGGATCTCCCGGCTGGTGATGGTTGAACGCTTGTTGTAGTGTGCCAGGCGTGAAGCCTCTGCAGCAATGCGCTCGAAGATGTCATTCACGAAAGAGTTCATGATAGACATCGCCTTGGAGGAAACGCCGGTGTCAGGGTGGACCTGCTTGAGCACTTTGTAGATGTAGATGCTGTAGCTCTCCTTCCTCCTACGCTTCTTCTTCTTGTCTCCCTTGGCAATGGCCTTCTGGGCCTTGCCAGCCTTCTTAGCAGCCTTTCCGGAGGTCTTGGGTGGCATGGCGTCGCCGAGTCAGACGGTATGTGCACGGTGCGGGAGCGAGTGAGAGACTGAGTCGACATCGGGGACGCGTTCGTTCGTTCGTTGACGATTTCCTCCCCTATAGGGAGGGCCGGGCCTTACATTAGCCCAGTCGGTGGATTTTTGACTGGATTTCTTAGTTGGTTGTGTGGGCTGTATTTGAGGGGAAAGAAACCACCGTGGTGGTTCTGTATGGCCTTTTTTTTTTTTTTTTTTTTTTTTTTTTTTTAGATAGCTCACAGGTGCATCATATGCCTGCACACGTTGATGTATAAAAACATCCGCGCATGCAGGCACAAACACAGGAGTGATTTTAGAGTGGGAGGGTATAATGGAACAGGTGACCAGGTGACCGTTAGGCGCGGGGATTAGCGGGGATTAACGGTACCTGAACCGTATGGAAGGGGGCATGGTGACTGAGACAGTTGTGGCTGCCTAACTGAGTGATTTTAAAAGGGTGGGAGGAAGTGTGCAGTGATGTTTGCTAGGGTTGTTATGGGTGTATTAGCAATCACTGCAGCAGCTGCTTGTTTAAGTGTCTCCTCGGGGCTGGCTGCCGTATTTATGCGGGGCGTATCTGGGTTGGGGAGATTGACAGGTCTGTTAAATTTATTGGTGTTTCGGCAGCTGAGAATATAGTGGAGAAACGGGAATGGGGTATCAGTGTTGCAGTTTTCACACGTGCTGGGTTGTGCCTCATTTGTGAGTATATGGGCTTTACACTTATATTCCAAGCGGAGGCATATATTTTTAAGTGTTCTGCTTTTGAATTTGTTAATAGCATTTATTGGCTCATATTTTGTAGCGGCAGCATACCATATTGCAGAAGGGGAGCCCGCCTGGACTTGATGCTCGTGTTCTGAGCGGTTGATTGTTGCTGCCTGCATTTTAATTGTTCTTTTGATCTGAGTGAGGCTCGGTGTTATGTCAACCTGAACGTGTGAATATTCCGTGGCTTCTTTGGCTAGTTGGTCTGCTAATTCATTCCCTTTGATACCTACATGGCTGGGTATCCAATTAATTGTTATAGTTCCGCCAGCATCTCGTATTTCTTGCGCGGTGGCGATTATGTCAGTAATTAAATGAGTGTTATCAGATGGCTCCTGTTTTCTTAAGCGTTTGTATTGCGCTGGCGGAGTCTGTGTGGATGATTGTATGGGATGTTGGGTTGATGTGTAGGGCATCGTCCATGGCGGTAAGAATTGCAATTAATTCAGTCTGGAGTGTAGAGGCTCCATCTGATACACGCAGGCCAAATGAGTGTTCTTGGCATACGACTGCCGCACCTGCTTTATTGTTATTCACAGAGCCGTCTGTATAGTATGTTGATGAGTTGGGAGAGGTGAGGGAGGCAATTTGCATTAAGCTCTCTTGGCGTAATTGTTGTATGGGAGTGAGGGCTTTAGGGGGAGAGCTTGTAATGATAAGATTGAATAGGGGGGGATCCCAAGGAGGGCGGGGATGATACGCTACACTTGGTTCATCTGGGGGGAGATTTATGATGGGATTTAGGTTAAAGGAGTGAATGGCTTTTGCGGCGCAGTGACTCCAGGTGTTGTTTAGGACATCGGGGTGTAGGTTAGCAGCCGCCTTTAATCGTGTTGTAAGGGGGAGGGGAGTTTTTTACGTGTAAGCTTGGCTGCCAAGCTAGCGACTCTTGCTTTGATTCTGATGTTAATAGATTCGATGTTGCATTCCATTCTGAGGTTGCAAAGCCGTGTCCACATTGGTGATCCCGTCATAATTCTTAGTGCCTCATTCTGTATAACCTCCAGTTTGTCGGCTAATTTTGGGTTGATGGTGGGTAAGGCAGGCGCTGCGTAATCAATAATAGATCTTATTGCCTGAATATAGAAAAGACGTAAGACTTTAAATGAAGCTCCTTCACCTTTGCCAGCTAAAGATCTAAGGGCGTTGAGGCGTAATTTGGTGATATCTCGGAGGTATTTTATTTCTGTGTCAAAGGTGAGGTTTCTGTCCATGTATACCCCTAGGTACCGGTGGGTGTTGACGTACTCTATAAAGAGAGTTACCGAGGAACAGCTGTTTTGGTGGGGTTGGAATTTTGATGGGGAGGGCCTTAGTTTTGAGTGGATTTATTTTCAGGCTAATTCTCTACATTTTTTATGCAGGATGTCGAGTGCTTTTTGCGCTTTCTGTGAGTAGCGCCCCCCATATATTACTAGAGTTATATCATCAGCATAACACAGAAGGCGGGCTTCTTGGCCCAGGTCGAGATAAAGGAGGCATTCAATTAATGTGTTAAAAAGGGTGGGGCTTATGATGCTTCCTTGTGGAGTGCCATTTGTGTGATTATATGCTTCTGAAAGATGGCCTTGGAACCTGACTTTGGCCTTGCGACCTGAGAAAAAGCTTTCAAGCCAGCGCAGAAGGCGACCCTTAACACCCTTGCTTGCAAGGGTGGCAAGGATGGCCTCGGGACATGCCAGCTCAAAAGCTTTTCCAGGTCTATGAAAATGGCTAGGCCTTTACCTCCCTGAGCTCTGATAAAAATGAGCTAAGGCATTCAGCTGTGCCCTTGCCTTTTGTGAAGGCAGAAGATGTGGCTATGTGGTGATGGGGTGACCCAGTCAAGGCGGCTTTTAACCATTCTTTCGGTGGTTTTGCAGAGACAACTAAGAAGAGAGATGGGTCTGTAGGTGGTGGGATCGAGAGGCTTGGGGATGGGATGGATTATAGCCTCCTTCCATTGAGATGGAATAATGCCTAAATGCCACGAGTGATTGATGAGGTCCAGAAAGGCTGTTTTAGCAGTGTTCCCCGCATGATAAATCATGGAATATGTAATTCCATCTGCTCCAGGGGCTGTGTCTGTGCTTGTTTTTAAGGCCCTGTTTAGCTCATCTAGGGTGAAATTTTGATCAGAGGGGGAAGGTGTATTCTGGCTTTCTCTAATCAGCTGTTCTCTTACGGGTGTGTAGTGTGTCTTGAGTTTGCCTCGTTAGTAGTGGCAGTTGATTTGGGGAGGTTCTCTGTGCAAAGTTGTCAGCTAAACGTTCTGCCTCTCCTTGTGGGTCAGGGCGTGTCGGGGGGCGGGGGTTAGAAAATGCCTTTAACTTTCTCCATATACTGCTTGTTGTTGAATGAGCTCCCAATGTCTGGCACCACTCTAGCCATTTTTGCTCCTTAAGGGAGTTTTCTCATCTATGGAGTGTCTGATTACCGACTGTAAGTAACTTAGGCTTTCAGGGGTGGGGTTTGCTCTATGTATTTTCTTGGCCCTGTTTAATCTTTTATTTAGTTCTCTGACCCTGTCACCAATAATACCAATAATCACGGTGTAGGTGTTTGGGGGCTGGGGGTGGGTATGGCTTGAGTGGCTGCAGTGTGGAAAGCATTGGTAATGAGGGTCGCATGTTCCTCGAGGTCAATGGGGGGGTTGATGTTGCAGGAGTCTTCTAATATAGAGGTGAAGTGGGCCCAGTCGGCTTTTTAACATTCCATTTGGGTGGGGGGTTGGGGGTTTGGGGAGCTTAGCAAGATTAACAGAGCAGAGAGTTGCGTGATGGTCTGAAGCAAGGGAGGGGTGTATTTCCCATTTAGCTAAGTTTGCAATGTTAGTAGTAATCATGGTAAGGTCTAATCTGACCCCTCTCAGAGTGAGTGGGAGATTGAGGGTCATTTAAAGAGATATTTCAGGGGTATTATCTAATGCGGTTATGATGTGGCGCCCTGTTGGATTGGTGTTCCTGGAGCCAAGACGTGGATGGTGGGCATTAAGGTCACCTCCAAGTAGCACATGATCTGTTATTGATGTGGCAAGGACCTCGTCCAGGTTTAGCTGTGCGTTGGGGGGGCGATATATATTATATAAATGTAATTGGGTGGTTGCAAGGGTGATGGAGTGTCCTTGTACTTCCACGCCATCTCCGCAGTCAGGCAGGGGGTGAATGGGTTTGTTAGGGATGTGGTTTTTTATATACATTGCTAAGCCCCGGGGGCCCCCTCGGGAATGGGGGAGTGTAAAGGAGGTGAAGCCTCGAATTTTGATAGATTTATGGGCGGGGATGAGGGTTTCTTGGAGGAGGATAACATCAATTTGGTCTTTGTGCGCTGTTTCTTCTAGAAGGGAGCGCTTGTTCTGCGCACCCTGGGCGTTCCACTGAAGGATTTTAATGTGAGGGGGGGTTGGGGGATATTGTGGAGGTGGGGGGGAGGGTGTTGGAGTGTTTACATGTCCATGTTGTCTGTCCATATTAGTGTTTGGGTGTCTGTGTCTGATGGCGTTTGTGTCGGTGATGTGTGTTTTGAAATTGGCGAGCGTGAGTGTGATTTTGACGAGATGTTAGTGTCTATGTTTTCACGTGTGGAGGAGCGGGGCTCGTGGTGTGTTCTGGTGGGGGATGTGGCTGATGGGGATCTGTGTGAGGAGGTGTTTTTCCAGCTGTTTGTGGAGTGTCGGTGTCTGCTTCTGTTGCGGCGCTGGTGTTGTGGGTGTTTGGAGTGGTGTGATGGAGTGTCTGATTGTGGTTGTGTGGAGGTTGTGTTGTGTGTTGTCTTTTGTTTGGGTGTGTGTGTGAGAGTGGTGTTGTGGTTCTCAACAGGTGTTGGTGTTGATGTGGGTACGAGGGCTGTCAGTGTTTGCGTCAGGGGGAGTGGAGTGATTGTGGAAGGGAGTGGATGGAGTCATGGAGCACTTTGGTAAGGTCGGTGGTGGGAACTGGTTTGCCTATCAAGGTGGATAGATGAGGCAGCTATGCCCTGGGCGATGGTGTTCGAGATGAGAATGCCAGGTCTTGGCTACTGAGGGTGGGGGGGTGAGGGTTGAGGGGTGGCTGGTGGTGGAGTCTGGGTTTGGGTGGATGCAGTAGTTTGGGTACTGGCTGGCGATGTTTAAGGGTGGTAGAAGGAGGGTGAGGAGAGGGGCAGTTGGGTGAGGTTGGGGGGTGAGTGGGGGGGTCTGGGGGGTTGGGGGAGTATTGGATGAAGTCCACATAGCTTGGGGTTGTGCAATTGGGGGAAATTGCCTGTGTAGTAAGAAAAGGAGAGGGTGGTTAGCGCCTTTGTTCTGTTGCCCCCCACTTAAAGGTGCACCTAAAGGGGCAGGGGTGATAGTATATTTTTTTTTTTTTTTTATGTGTCCGACTCTGGGCATAAGGCTTCACAGCCTGCTATCAAGGCCCAGCAGTCCTCCCTACATACCATACAACTCTACATGTCACCACTTGGCGCTAACTATGCACCACCGTCCATATTGAATACATGCCTAGGGCTGTCTCATACAGGACTGGTGTATTGGTATTAGCGGGGGTATTTTTACGACATGTCGGCGGGTCTTCTGGTAGATCAGTAAAGCCTGATTTAATGAAATTCCAAATCCTTAAACTGTTCCCTGCCCCAGGCCGGGGATTTGAACCTGGGTCCGTTAGGACACAGCACCGCCACCTCTCTACCGGTTAGAGCCACACGCCTCCCCCCCTCTGCGCACGTCCCTGACCTTTGATTAATGCCTTTGTTAATGATGGCTTTGCCGGATTGGAGGCATGCCCATTTATTCCAAGCATGGTGCTGGCCATGGCAGTTGGGGCATTTGGCTTAGGACTGCTTGCTTTGCCTTGGGTTTATCAAGGCATTGTTGAAGTTGGGTGGCGACCGCTGCAGAGGGCACAGGTGGGAGGGCAGATTGCATGTTGACTGGTGGTGCCCAAACCTCTGGCCTTAGAGTAAAGCATCGTAGGGGGTTCTGGGGTGTAGGGGCGGAGGTCATATGTGCCCCATGATTTTAGGTTGAGTCGGGGAATTGGGCCACGGAGGGTGATATTACTTGTCTGGTTGGCTCCCCTTTAGCATCACATCGTTTGTGTCTTCCTCGACTTGATGGTGATTGAGGATAGCCTCTAAGGGAGAAGTTAAGGGGGTAATGCTGAACAACAAGTTTCTTTGTGGCAAAGGTTGGGGTCCAAGTTTGATGAGTTTCACGGGTTTGCCCTCTAACTCGTGAGGGCGTTTTCCTAAGATGTCCAGTGACTCAGTGTTAAGGGGGGACTATGATAGTATTTAGGGCTTTCGTGGCTGTCATTTTAAATTGAAGGTTGGGGTAGGAGTTCTCAATGGCTGTCACTACTTCATAGGTGTTAGAGAAGTTGTCAGGTTTGGGGATGAGGAAAGCTGGGAGGTTGGATGTGGGGGAGGGGTTGGAAGGCTGGTGATTGGGAGAGGTGGGGCGTGGGTCAGAGGAATTTTGTGCCTGTTTTTCCTTCCTTTCTTTTTGTTGGTAACGAGTGTGAAGCCATCGTCGGGGTCTTGGGGGCGGAGGCTGAGTCTTCTACAGCTAATGATTGTCCTGGGAGTCGTGCTGGTCAGGGTCGTTTTGTTGGCTGGATGGTGTGTCGATCATAGTCCATGGTGAAGTTGATATGGAGGGGAGGTCTTGGCGTCTGTCAGGGCTGTCAAATCTTGCTTTTCGTCCACTGGCGTTCCATCGGAGGAGTAGGGAGTCGGCAATCTTCACCGTCTCAAGTGTTCTTTTCTTGGCGAGTCTGGGGTCACGGGAAGGTTGAGGGGCAAGCGATTCTTTAGAGGTAGGGAGTTGCATCTCGGCTCGCCACTCTTGGCAACCGTCCCACTCACACTTTCACTCTCCAATCACACTCACATGCACTCAGAAAAAGAAGGCGCCTACCTACAGTGGTGGTGACTATCCCCCGCTAGTGGAGGTCGTGATAGCCCTGCCACTGCCCCTGGAAGGGTCTTGCCTATCGCCCTAACAAGTGTTTTGACCCACCCCAGTGACTTCCTATAACCTCCCCTGCCTAAGGGGCTCCCTCGTGTATCCTGGCCTGTGCCAGAAAACCTAGGATTCAGCTTTGTACCACCACTGGGGAGACACTGAGGGTCTGAGGAAGGATAGTAGGAGGGGGGTTGCAACTCTACACGAAAGGGCAGGGAACACACAAGTGTGTGTCCCCCGGTACACAATCGTGGGGCGTGGGTGCTGGGGCTGCGATGATACACCGTGAAAGGCTGGTATGCAGTAGAAGCAAGGTGTATTTGCAGTGAAGGATCTTGTCGCAGGCTCGTGTGGAACTAGAGGCAATTAGCACCGTGAGTTACTTCCTCAGAGCGTGAAGTCGGGCGAGATGGTAAGCTGCACGACGTCTGGAGTAAGTTGAACTTGGAATGCCGATACCGAAGAGTTCACCAGAGCCAATGGGGGATGCAGCTTGCTTCCAAATCCTTATATGTGATTGCTTTGCCCGATCGCAGCCCGTCTTCTGACTCCTTCTCATTCTCGGGTGGGATGGTGCCGGATCGAGATGACGGGTATTTAAGGGATGGTCGCGGGCGGGTGACGAGACTCGCAGTCCACACCTCTACGCCGAGGCAACACCTCCACCGCTGTTCCCGGCGGGACCAGTTCTCCACAGCAGCCGCACTTTCAGCCGAGGGAGGGGCCTGTCCTTCCATCACATGAGGAGTGCCCTGGTCGGTCCATCAGGAGATCAGAGGCTCCTCAGCCCATTTATACCCGACCGACGACCCTCTCTCTAGTTACCACCAAGACCGGGGGTTGTGCCTCTTTGACCACCGGGACCGGGCCTACCCTGCACGCCACTGCCTGCTGCTGTGGAGAGCTGGAGCAGAGTCCGATGGGGGTTGAGGGCAGAGACTGGGACTTCCACCTGAGCTTCGGCGCCCTTACCATCGGCGCCGTTTTGTACATCGCTCTCGTCCCTCTCTGCCCTCTGTTTTGACATCCGAGCAGCCAGCCGCATTCCATCAAGGTGGTTTGGGGTTCGACCACAGGCAAGCCAGCGCCCTCTCCATCGGCGCCGCGCTGTCTACCATCTCCCCCTTGCCTCCACGATCATCGGGTTGTTCTCCATCGCCGCCTCGTTCCCTTCCTCTGCCGCCCTTGCCCTGTCTGCACGCCTTCGTCCCTGCTTTGCTCCTGAATAGGAATATTTTCCTCCCACTCTGTGGGCAGGCTCTTCATTTGCCTGTTCCCCACCATGCTGTGGGGAGAATATTCCACCAACCAACCAACCACCAACCGGCGGGTGATTTTCACTCGCAGCCCACCTCTCTTGTCCAACACCTCCACCGCTGTTCCCGGTGGGACCAGCTCTCTCCCCCTTTCTGATCGATTCAGCTGAGGAACGGGCC